>NW_027689466.1:0-361 GCF_054177405.1 Leptonychotes weddellii | reverse complement strand
GTCTTTTGCCTATTTTTTAATTGGATAATAAGGGGGGATGTTAAGTTTTATAAATTCTTCACATATTTTGGACACTAACCTTTTATGGGATATGTCATTTGCAAATAGCTTCTCCCATTCCATAAGTTGCTTTTTAATTTTGTTGCTTGTTTTTCTTTTTTTTTTAATTTTTTTATTATGTTAATCACCATACATTACATCATTAGTTTTTGATGTAGTGTTCCATGATTCATTGTTTGTGCATACCACACAGTGCTCCATGCAGAACATGCCCTCTTTAATACCCATCACCAGGCTAACCCATCCTCCTACCCCCCTCCCCTCTAGAACCCTCAGTTTGTTTTTCAGAGTGCATCGTCTC
>NW_027689465.1:0-361 GCF_054177405.1 Leptonychotes weddellii | reverse complement strand
CCGTCTTGACGTTGTTGGGGATCCACTCGACGAAGTAGCTGCTGTTCTTGTTCTGCACGTTGAGCATCTGCTCGTCCACCTCCTTCATGGACATGCGGCCGCGGAAGATGGCGGCCACGGTCAGGTAGCGGCCGTGGCGCGGGTCGCAGGCGGCCATCATGTTCTTGGAGTCGAACATCTGCTGCGTGAGCTCGGGCACAGTGAGGGCCCGATACTGCTGGCTGCCGCGGCTGGTGAGCGGCGCGAAGCCGGGCATGAAGAAGTGCAGGCGCGGGAAGGGCACCATGTTCACGGCCAGCTTGCGCAGGTCGGCGTTCAGCTGGCCGGGGAAGCGCAGGCAGGTGGTGACGCCGCTCATGGT
>NW_027689464.1:0-361 GCF_054177405.1 Leptonychotes weddellii | reverse complement strand
TCCTTGAGGTATGCCTGTAGGTTTACTATTAAAGTTTCATTATGCAACTGCTGCACCCAGTTAATGGGTTGATTTCTTCCCCAGGTATTTTTAAATTTTTCTAAAAATATTTCCATGTTAAGAGTGTACATAAATGGAGATAACCCAACCAGCCTTACTAAAACTCTCCTAGGGCACAGATATTGCATGCCTATGGCTCAAACGTTGGTGGCCAAGGTATTGTAACTTACTCTCAAAGGGTCAGGAGAGAAGATACAGATAAAATGGAGGAAAATGCATACAATTGATGAATCTACATAAAATGTACACAATACTCTATGTACTACTTTCCCAACGTTTCTGTAAGTTTAAAATAACGTTA
>NW_027689463.1:0-361 GCF_054177405.1 Leptonychotes weddellii | reverse complement strand
TTTTTTTTTTTAAAGATTTTATTTATTTATTTGAGAGAGAGAATGAGAGAGAGAGAGCACATGAGAGGGGGGAGGGTCAGAGGGAGAAGCAGGCTCCCCGCCGAGCAGGGAGCCCGATGCGGGACTCGATCCCGGGACTCCAGGATCATGACCTGAGCCGATGGCAGTCGCTTAACCAACTGAGCCACCCAGGCGCCCCTAGACGCGGATTTTAGAGGTCATTGTAATATACTGTAAATGTGCTTAGTCTTTAAGGACAATTATACAGATACTCATTTACATGAAAATTTTCTGTTAATGGATAGAATTATATTCTTAAAATCCATACCCTCTCATGTTTTATTAAATATAATGGTATCAT
>NW_027689462.1:0-361 GCF_054177405.1 Leptonychotes weddellii | reverse complement strand
ATAAGGAAAAGACAGGAAACACAGTAGAGAAATGGGCAATGAATATAAACAGGCAACTCACAGAAGGTTTGGCTCAATATGGCAAGAAATTGATGACGATGTGGTCAAAGAAGTAATCAGTGCGATTTGATTAAAATTACAATGAGACCATTTTATAACCATCAGGTGAGTGAAAATTCATAAAACGAATCCTACCAATGTTTGGTGAGGGTATGGGCAGACAGAAATCTTTGGTCACGTCTATAGGCCTATAAGTCAGTACAGGCTCTCGAGAGCAACCTGAAATGAGGTATACAGTTCTTCCAAGACTCCGCACTTTCGATCCTTGTTAAATAAGCCACAGAAATTCGTGTGCAGGTGT
>NW_027689461.1:0-361 GCF_054177405.1 Leptonychotes weddellii | reverse complement strand
GATCTTGGCCCCTCCTCATTGAAGGCTGGGATTTACTGAGGCTTCTCTTTCCCGGGAGGTGGCTGGGGAGGTGGCTAGGTGGCTTTGGTGAGGCAGCAGAGGTAGAGGGGCCGAGGGGAGCCCCATGCAGTGAGGAGCAAACCTAGATTGTGGTTGGGAGGAAGAAGATGGACTTAGGGGTCCCCGGAGGCCCTGGTTTTGAATCCCTGCTCTCGCACAGACACACACCTTCTTTGCACCCCAATTTCTTCATCTCCGTCTTGCAGGCTCCTCCTCCCTGCAGCTCAGGAAAGAGGAAGAAGAGGCCCCGTTGGCAGAGCTGGCCTGGCTGCCCAAACCAGCACACCAGGCACAGATGGTT
>NW_027689460.1:0-361 GCF_054177405.1 Leptonychotes weddellii | reverse complement strand
ACATTAGATATATAGATAATAGATACACATATATATATTTCTCCCACATTTTCTTTGTCCATGCATCAGCCAATGGACATTTGGGCTCTTTCCATAATTTGGCTATTGTTGATAATGCTGCTGTAAACATCAGGATGCATGTACCCCTTCGAATCTGTATTTTTGTATCCTTTCGATAAATACCTAGTAGTGCAATTGCTGGGTCGTAGGGTAGTTTCTTTTCTAAAATTCTTGAGAAACCTCCATACTGTTTTCCAGAGGGGTTGCACCAGTTTGCATTCCCACCAACAGTGTGAGAGGGTTCCCCTTTCTCCACATCCTCACCAACATTTGTTGTTTCCCATGTTTAGAGAACCTTTGA
>NW_027689459.1:0-361 GCF_054177405.1 Leptonychotes weddellii | reverse complement strand
TTTGAGGGTTAGACAGTTTATCGAGAACTTCCCCTCCCACCCTCACAGTCTCTAGGTCACTTTTTCCCCCTGTGCTAGCCTCAGGAAGATGGCTAGGGCCAGGGGCGTGGCGTACCCACTCCAGGAGGCTCACAAGGTGGCTGTAGCTCTCTTCTTCATACTGCGTGCACACAGCTGAGGGGTTCACCTCCTCATATATGGCCTCACCCAGGCCACCTTCTTGGCCTCCTTTTGCCCATAATTCTCCAGAAGGATCTGGCGCTCTTCTGGAGAGGCCTGCCGTAGACACTGAACCACCAGGCAGCTGCATTTGTTGTCCTGGATGTCAGTGCCAATCTTGCCTGTCACACTGGGCTCCCCA
>NW_027689458.1:0-6967 GCF_054177405.1 Leptonychotes weddellii | reverse complement strand
CTGGGTGTTATGCACAAACAATGAATCATGGAACACTTCATCTAAAACTAATGATGTAATATATGGGGATTAACATAAGAATAAAATAAATAAATAAATAAATAAATAAAAGATTCCCTGGAGGTGTCTCTACATGAGAAACACATCCCTGCAGTGGAGACACTCCAGGCCAGCCTGGATTATGTGGCCAGCTGGAAGGTGGAGTCCCATGACTGGCAGGCCCAGAACTGCAAAGTGTCAGATAAAAGTCACTGCCCCCAAGGAAGGATGCTGAACCCAAAGGCCACAGCTGTCCCTATTTCCCAACAGTCTCAGAGGAGTTTTGAGGTGGCTGGTGTCGTCAGTCAGGTTCTTGCAAAGAAGAGAAACATTCTCAGGTTTCATTAGAAGACTGGGAAGACCAAAGTCTTAGCCACCCAACCTCGTAGAGGCTGGAACAGCAGCAGTAGCTCTAGTCACCGGATGCACGCAGCTCTGCAACTCAATGGCAACACTCTTGGATACCCCTCATCAGGGCATCCCAGGCCCCTAAGCTGGGGCTCCACTATCCTGGTGACTCAGCACCTCTGGGTGTTGGCCTATTCCTCTGCTGTCCCCACTCTGCTCTCTGTCTCAATTTCTGCTGATTCAGAGTTCCTGCTAATTCATGGCTCCTCCTCACCCATAGCTTACGTTGACTTAAGGCTTCTTAGAACTTTCCTTCTCCATGTCTTGCTGCTTCTGCCCCCAGTATCGACACTAAACTTTCCTCTACGTCTCATACTCAAATTCAGCAAAAGAACTGTTGGTGGGAATGCAAACTGGTGTGGCCACTCTGGACAACAGTATGGAGATTCCTCAAAAAGTTAAAAAATAGAATTACCCTACGATCCAGCAATTGCCCTACTAGGTATTTACCCAAAGGATACAAAAATTCGGATTCGAAGGGATACATGTACCCCGATGTTTACATCAGCATTATCAACAAGAGCCAAACTATGGAGAGAGCCCAAATATCCATCGACTGATGAATGAATAAAGAAGATGAGGTAGGGGCGCCTGGGTGGTTCAGATGGTTAAGCGTCTGCCTTCGGCTCAGGTCATGATCCCAGGGTCCTGGGATCGAGCCCCGCATCGGGCTCCCTGCTCAGCGGGAAGCCTGCTTCTCCCTCTCCCACTCCCCCTGCTTCTCCCTCTCCCACTCCCCCTGCTTGTGTTCCCTCTCTCACTGTGTATCTCTCTGTCAAATAAATAAATAAAATCTTTAAAAAAAAAAAAAAGAAGATGAGGTATACGGGCACCTGGGTGGCTCCGTTGGAGTCCAACTCTTGATTTTGGCTCAGGTCATGATCTCAGGGTTCTGAGAACGAGCCCCACATCAGGCTCTGTACTCAGTGGGGAGTCTGCTTGAGGATTCTCTCTCTCCCTCTCCCTCTGCCTCTCCCCTAAAATAATTTTTTTTAAAAAGGTGTGATGTATATATATACAATGGAATATTACTCAGCCATCAAAAAGAATGAAATCTTGCTGTTTGCAATGACATGGATGGAACTAGAGTGTATTATGCTAAGTGAAGTAAGTCAGTCAGAGAAAGACAAATACCATATGATTTCACTCATATGTGGAATTTAAGAAAGAAAACAGATGAACATACGGGAAGGGGAAAAAGAGAAAAAGGAGAGGGGGGAAACAAACCATAAGTGACTCTTAACAATAAAACAAACTGAGGGTTGATGGAGGGAAGTGAGTGGGGGGATGGGCTAGACAGGTGGTGGGCATTAAAGAGGGCACTTGTTGTGATGAGCACTGGGTGTTGTAAGGAAGTGATGAATCACTGAAGTCTACTCCAGAAACCAATATTGCACTAACAAAATGTTAACTAACAAAATGTAAATTTAAAAGAATAGAACAACAACAACAACAACAAAATTCATCAAAAGAAAGGATCAGAACTGTTCAGCTGGTCCCCAGTCTCCCTGTGGGTTGGATTTCTCACATGGGGCTGCCTCACAGTCCTCCAACCAGCCTAGATGTTGTCTACCCTTAAGGTGGGTGTCCACTCCTGTCCAATCAGCTGCATCCTGGGTCCTAAGGTGCAAAGTGGGGTAACTGCGAGTAAAGAACCTCCGAGGGGGCTGTGGGTGTGGCCAGTCTGCAGACATAACAAGCTCCTGCACAAGCCAGCTTGTATGTGACAGGACCAGGGTTTGAGCCCAAGTTCTCCAGTCCCAAGTCTTTCTCACCTGAGTACACAGGCTGTCCTGCCTTGCGAGGTCAGGAAAAAAATAACAACTAACATTGATTGAATCCTGTAAGCCAAGCATCATTCTATAACTTTATACTGATTATCTCAATTAACCCCGACCTCAATCCCTCTTTAACTGTGCCCATTTCATAGAAAGGAAAACTTATTTAGAAAGGTTAAGTAACAGGCTCAAAGTTGTACTCCTAGTAAATGGCAAAAAGTGATTTGAACCCAGGCGTGTTTGGATTTGTAAACGAAGAGGGGCAGGAAGACAGAGAGACTTTTGCTGGCAGGAAGATAAGAACTACCAAGATTTGCACCTTCTAATATGGAAGCCACTGACTGAATGTGGCTACTGAGCCCTTGTTATGTGGCCAAAGTGGTGGGCCATAACTATAAAACACACACCAAATTTCAAAGATCAGTTACAAAAAAAAAAGAATGTAAAATCTCTCATTGATCATGGTTTACATTGATTACGTCTTTAAATACTATTGTGGACATTTTGAGTTAAATATATTAGTAAAATTTATCTGTTTCTTTTTTTCCTTTTATTTTTTATTTTTTGTAAGTTTCTTTTTTTATTTAAGTAATCTCAAAACCCCACGTGGGGCTCAAACTCCTGGCCCTGAGATCAAGAGTCACACTCCTCCACCTGAGTCAGCCAGGTACCCCTCTTTTTTCTCTTTTTAAACTGTTTTTGTTGATCTATAATTCACATACCATATAATTCACCCATTTAAAGTTTGTAACTTGGGGCACCTGGCTGGCTTAGAGGAGCATCTGCCTCTTGATCTTGGAGTCATGAGTTCGATCCCCACATTGGGTGTAGAGCTTACTTAAATAACTGAGGGGCGCCAGGGTGGCTCAGTCAGTTAAGCATCTGACTTAGATTCAGGCCATGATCCCGGGGATCATCGGGCTCCCTGCTCAGCGGGCAGTCTGCTTCTCCCTCTCCCTCTGCTCTTCCCCCCACTCCCGCTCTTGCTCTCTCTGTCTCTCAAATAAATAAATAAATAAATACATTTTTTAAAAAACTTTTTAAAAAGTGTGTGACTCACTCATTTTTTGTACATTCACAAAGCTGTACAACCATTACCACAATCAATTTTAGAACATTTTCATCACTTCAAAAAGAAACCAGGTATTCATTAGCAGTCACTCCCCATTTCATCTTTCCCTCAGCCCTTGGCCACAACTATTCTACTTCCTGTCTCTGTGGATTTGCCTGTTCTGGACATTTCATAGAAGTGAAATCATACAATACAGGGTCTTTTGTGTCTCGCTCCTTTCACTCAGCATGTTTTCACAGTTCATCCATGGTATAGCAGATGTTAGTACTTCATTTCTTTTTATTGCCAAACAATATTCCCTTGTCTGGATAGATCACATTTTGTTTATCTGTTCATCATTTGGTAAACATGTGACTTTTTTCCATATTTTGGCCATTTTGAGTAATGCTGCTATGAACAGTCATGCGCAAGATTTTGTGGAGACCTACGTTTTCATCTCTCTTGGTCTTGTTACTTTTCTAAATACAGTGATCAGAAAATGTTTAAACTACACGTATGGCTGACATTATATTTCTCTTGAAGGGCACAGACCCCGATCTTTCACCCTTGTTCTGACGAAAGTTGAAATACACAGACACTGGAAATGTTCTACCACAGCAGAGCTGCCTTAAGCTAACTCGGACCTTAACCCGCCCCCATCAAAGCTAGGGGGTTCCCAGCTTGGCAAGGGGATAGCCAAGTACTGAGGCAGTTTCTGTCAGTCTGGGGACTGCCAAACAGTCCCAATTCCAGGAACCCAACAATAACTCAGTCAGTTCTGCAAGCTCAACATGAGCAACAGAGGCACTTGAGGTGGTTGATAATGGGCAACCTTCTGTTACAGAATGCTGGTTATCTAACAAGTAAGATAGATCCCAGGGTGATTTGCCTATGAAAACAGTCAGGCTCTGCTTCATGTGCACCAATTTCCCCATGAAGCACCAAGACTGACTTTCTGGGTGGCCTGACTTTCTGGGTGGCCTAGATGCCTTGGTACCCAGTTAAAAATAACAATGGTTACAATAATTTGTTAACAGATACACAAAGAGAAAGAGGTAAATTGTGACAGCAAAAAATAAAAAGGGCAGTTTTTGTATGCAATCAAAGTTTAAGTTGTTATTAGCTTAAAAGAGACAGTTATAACTATAAAGATGGTTACAAGTATATCATATAAACCTTATGGTAATCACAAAGAAAAAAACTATAGTAGATACAAAAAAGAAAAAGAAAGGAATCAAAGCATACCACTATACTAAAATCATCCATTCACAAAGGAGGGCAGCAGGAGAGGAAGAAAGGTATAATAGAACTACAAAAAAAAAAAAAAGAAAGAAAGAAAACAAGATGGCAATAAGTCCTTACCTATCAATAATTACTGCAAATGTACATGGATTAGATTATCCAATCAAAAGGAACAGAGTGACAAAATGGATTTAAAAAAAAAAAAAGACCCAATAGATGCTGCCTACTCACTCACTTAAGCCTTAAGGACACATATAAGCCACAAGTGAAGAGATGGAAAAAGATATTCCATGCAAATGGAAACTAAAAGAGCAGAGTAGTTATACTTACATCAGACAAAATAGACTTCTAAGTAAAAAGAAGGCCATTGTATAATGATAAAGGGGTCACTCATCAAGAAGATATAATGAGGGGCGCCTGGGTGGCTCAGTCTTTAAGCATCTGCCTTTGACTCGGATCATGATCCCAGGGTCCTGGGATCGAGTCCCACATCGGGCTCCCTGCTCAGCGGGAGGCCTGCTTCTTCCTCTCCCATTCCCCCTGCTTGTGTTCCCTCTCTTGTTGTGTCTCTCTCTGTCAAATAAATAAATAAAATCTTTAAAAAAAAAAAAAAGATATAATGACTGTATATATATACATGCATTCAACATCACAGCACCTAAATATATTAAGCAAATAGTAACATATCTGAAGGCAGAAATAGGCAGCAATGCAACAATAGTAGGGGGTGTCAATCCTCCGTTTCAAACGTGAATAGATCATCCAGATAGAAAATCAAAATGAAATACTGGACTTGAACTACACTTTAGACCAGATGGACCTAAAAGACACCTACAGAATACTCCATCCAATAGCAATAGAACACACACTCTTCTCAAGTGCAGATGAAACATTCTCCTGGATAGGTCAAATATTAGGTCACAGATCAAGTCTTCACAAAATTTAAGAAGACTGAAGTCAAATCAAGTATCTCTTCCAACCATAATAGTATGAAACTAGAAGTCAGTAAAAGTGGGAAAGTTGGAAAATTAACAAATATATGGAAATTAAACAATACTCCTAAACAACCAATGCGTCGAAGAAACTAAAAGGAAAATCAAGAAATATCTTGAAACAGGGATGCCTGGCTGGCTCAGTCAGTACAGCATGTGACTCTTGATCTCCCGGTCATGAGTTTGAGCCCACACTGGGTGTACAGATTACTTAAATAAATAAGTAAACTTAAAAAAAAACAAACAAAAACCTTCTTGAAACAAACAAAAATGGAAATGCAACATACCAAAACTTACAGGATTCAACAAAAGCAGTTCCAATTAAATGGCTACATTAAGAAAAAAAGAACAACCTCAAATAACTTTACAACTCCTAGAACTAGAAAAAGAAGAGTAAGAAAAAGCGAGAGAAGACTCAAATAAATAAAATCATAAATGAAAGAGAAGATATTACAATGCAGAAATAGAAAGGATCAAAGAGACCACTGTGAACATTCATATGCTAACAAACAGGGTTACCTAAAAGAAACAGATAAATTCCTAGAAACATACAACCTATCACAACTGAACCATGAAGAAATAGAAAATCTGCAGATCTCTAAGCAGTAAGGAGACTGATCAGTAATCGAAAATCACTCAAGAGGGGCGCCTGGGTGGCTCAATTGGTTAAGCATCTGCCTTCAGCTCAGGTCATGATCCCAGGGTTCTGGGACAGAGCCTCACATCAGACTCCCCACTCAGTGGGGAGTCTGCTTCTCCATCTCTCTCTGGCCCCCCCACCACTCGTGTTCTCTCTCTCTCAAATAAATAAATAAAATCTTTAAAAACAACAACAAAAAACTCTCAACAAAGAAAAACCCAGGACCAGATGGCTTCAATAGCAAATTCTACCAAGAACTTAAAGAATTAAAACACCGATTCTCCTCAAACTCTTCCAAAAAAATTGAAGAGAAGGAAACACATCCAAACTTATATTTAAGGCCAGCATTATCTTGATACCATAACCAGACAAAGACACTACAAGAAAAGAAAGTTACACTCTAGCATCCCTGATGAGCATAGATTCAAAAATCCTCAATGAAATACAAGCAAACCAAATTCAACAGAACATTATAAGGATCATACAGCATGATCAAGTAGGATGTATCCCTAGCCTGTAAGGATGGTTCAACATACACAGGTCAATCAATGAGATACACCACATTAAAGAATGAAGGATAAAAATCATATGAGCATCTCAATAGATGCATTAAAATCATTCAACAACATTCAGCATTCTTTCATGATAAAAGCTCTCAACAGATACCACCTTGCACCAGTCAGAATGGCTAAAATGAACAAGTCAGGAAATGACAGATGTTGGCGGGGATGCAGAAAAAGGGGAACCCTCCTACACTGTTGGTGGGAATGCAAGCTGGTGCAGCCACTCTGGAAAACTGTATGGAGGTTCCTCAAAA
>NW_027689457.1:0-361 GCF_054177405.1 Leptonychotes weddellii | reverse complement strand
GGGGGAGCAGCAGGCAGAGGGAGAAGCAGGCTCCCTACTGAGCAAGGAACCTGACTCAGGACTCTATTCCAGGACCCTGGGATCATGATTTGAGCCAAAGGCAGATGCTGAATTGACTGCACCACCCAGGTGCCCCTGGATAGTTTCAAATGATCTTTGAATTCACAGACATGTAAATTCTTTGAATTCTTTGAATTCTTTCCTCTGCTTGAGTCTGCTATTGAAGCTTTCTGCCTTTTTTTTTTATTTATTATTATTTTTTTTATACTTATGTTAATCCCAATACATTACATCATTACTTTTAGATGAAGTGTTCCATGATTCATTGTTTGTGCATAACACCCAGGGCTCCATGCAGAAT
>NW_027689456.1:0-361 GCF_054177405.1 Leptonychotes weddellii | reverse complement strand
GATGTGTCACTAGGATGGGTGTGTTTCTTCCTAGCTGTTGAGGGAGGGGAAACAGCTCCATGCCCTCTGGGATCCCACTGTCCTGCTGAGATGCACCGTACCTGGACTGGAGCACGCACCGTACCCGGACGGGAGCACCCACCGTACCCGGACTGGAGAACGCACCGTACCCGGACGGGAGCACCCACCGTACCCGGACTGGAGCACGCACCGTACCCGGACTGGAGAACGCACCGTACCCTGATGGGAGCACCCACCATGCCCGGACTGGAGCACGTACCGTACCCGGACGGGAGCACGCACCATCGTTAGAAGGGAGAAGGTGGGGTCCTGCTCCGGGGGTCCCGCTCCCAGTCCATCT
>NW_027689455.1:0-361 GCF_054177405.1 Leptonychotes weddellii | reverse complement strand
AAAGAATTGACAGTTAATATTTTGTAAGAATTTTGTTATTAAATTCATCAAATTCTGTGCCAATTTTTGATCTGCTGTGACAGCACTATATGTAACTGCTGAAATGGGTTAATAAATCTCCTAGGCATGAATCTCAATAAGACCCAAGGAGTTTACGGGGCACCTGGGTGGCTCAGTCGTTAAGCGTCTGCCTTCTTCTCAGGTCATGATCCCAGGGTCCTGGGATCGACCCCCACATCGGGCTCCCTGCTCGGCGGGGAGTCTGCTTCTCCCTCTGACCCTCCCCCCTCTCATGCTCTCTCTCTCTCTCAAATAAATAAAAATCTTTTTAAAAAATAAATAAGGGCGCCTGGGTGGCTCA
>NW_027689454.1:0-361 GCF_054177405.1 Leptonychotes weddellii | reverse complement strand
TAGAGGGGGGAAAAAGATTGAGAAACAATGACTTAAATTACCCTTTCCATTTTGAAGTGGTAGAAATGACTTAACCATGACACTTGATACGTATATAAAAATTAAATGAGCCATTTAATTCTATATTAGGAGATAATCTAAGGGTTTAGCTGTTCATGAAATACTTAACTCTTTCCCTTTTAATAGAGGTGGAAATGGACGAGTCACCTTTTTTGTTATCCCTAAACTCAAATTAATACCAAGAGTTAAAAGATACGTTCTCATTGAGATATGTGATCTAAAAAATGGATATTTAATGTTAAATTTCTCCTGATTAGTAGAATCCATTCTTAGATTATCTAAGTTCTTTTTTTTTTTTTTT
>NW_027689453.1:0-361 GCF_054177405.1 Leptonychotes weddellii | reverse complement strand
GTATAAGGGGTTCTTCTTGTGTGTGTGAGGAGCCAGAAGAATCCAGATTTTCAAAACCTACTCCATGACTCTGAAAATAGCTTTCATCCAAACTAATAAGAAACAAGTGTTGCTTTTGAGTCTGGGCTTTTATTGCGTAAATGTGGTGTTCAGCACGCTGAGCACAGTGTAGACAGTAAATACTGGCATATCTGTAAATGTAATTAGAAACAGCTCGCATTGGTACAATTGTTCTAGATCCTTTTGAAAAGGCTGAACTTAGACTTTCTCCAATGCTCTTTGAAGATCAAAGGAAAAATAATGTTAAAAGGAGGGAAAAAAATCCACAATGGATTCATGCATCATTCCTCAGCTTCTGTGA
>NW_027689452.1:0-361 GCF_054177405.1 Leptonychotes weddellii | reverse complement strand
ATGGACTCTGAAAAACAAACTGAGGGTTCTAGAGGGGAGGGGGGTGGGAGGATGGGTTGGCCTGGTGGTGGGTATTGAGGAGGGCACGTTCTGCATGGAGCACTGGGTGTTATGCAAAAACAATGAATCATGGAACACTTTATCTAGAACTAATGATGTAATGTATGGGGATTAACATAAGAATAAAAAATAAAAAATAAAAAAATTAAAAAATTAAAAAAAAAGGAGAACACGTGTTGTGATGAGCACTGGGTTTTATACGCAAATAATGAATCATTGAACATTACATCAAAACTAATGATGTACTGTATGGTGACTAACATAATAAAAATATTTTTTAAAATAATGAATAAATAATAAA
>NW_027689451.1:0-361 GCF_054177405.1 Leptonychotes weddellii | reverse complement strand
CTTTGTTATCACATTTGCATTCTCTAAATAGCTAGACACATAGTAGGTGTTTAAAGATAATCTGTTTGATACCATTGAGTTGGATTAGGAAACACTTAAATTTAGACATACGAATTTAATAAACACATTGGTTCTTCCTTTCTAAAAGGCCAGCCTGATTTCTTTTTCAAAACAGTTTTTTTTTCCCTTTTCTTATAGTCTTAGATTCCTGACTTTTCAGTCTAATTGGCCTAATTTAAAAATCAAGTTGGCAGCAACATTTTCCATAACTATCTGGAGTTATGAAGCAGTTAGTCAGAGAAGTATATTTGACAGCTAAGTTATTTCTCTACATAAACGCACTGAAATTTAGAAAGAGATC
>NW_027689450.1:0-361 GCF_054177405.1 Leptonychotes weddellii | reverse complement strand
ATATTGTTATAATTGTCAATATATCACTTTAAGTTTGAATTTTTGGACTCTGCCCAGGCTGATTTTAAAATTTGTTTTTATGAGACCAAAGCAAAGAACTTAAAGTATGTTCTGATCATAAGATAGGTAGAAATATTAACCTAGTAGTTTTTATTTTTATTTTTTTAAATTTAATTTTATTATGTTATGTTAGTCACCACAGTACTTCATTAGTTTTTGATGTAGTGTTCCATGATTCATTGTTTGCGTATAACACCCAGTGCTCCATGCAGTACGTGCCCTCTTTAATACCCATCACCAGGCTAACCCATCCCCCCACCCCCCTCCCCTCTAGAACCCTCAGTTTGTTTCTCAGACTCAG
>NW_027689449.1:0-361 GCF_054177405.1 Leptonychotes weddellii | reverse complement strand
GTGGGCAGGGGATAAACTAGATGGGTGATGAATGTTAAGGAGGGCACTGGTTGTGATGAGCACTGGGTGTTATATGTAAGTGATAAATCACAAATTCTATGACGGAAATGAATATTACACTATATGTTAACTAACTAGAATTTAAATAAAAACTGGAAACATTAAAAAAAAAAAATCCAATACCTTAAATAGGGCCCAAGTGGAATCATTAAGACTGTGGACTCTGGAGGCAGACTGCCTGGTCTGAACAGCAACTCTGTTCCTTACTAGCTGTAAAAAGAACCTTGGACAAGGTACTTAAACTCTCTGTGCCTCAGTTTTCTCATCTGCAAAATAATGATAGTAGTAGTAAGGGTTATAT
>NW_027689448.1:0-361 GCF_054177405.1 Leptonychotes weddellii | reverse complement strand
ATGGGTTAGAGATGCACCGCGCGGGTGTGCGGTACACATTGTGGTGTGGCCGTGTGTTTGCATGAGGGTGTGTGCACGTGAGGATGTGGTGCAGACAGGTAATGCTTGCGTGCCTGGTGTCAGTGTATCTTATGAATAGTGCAGGTGTTTCGTATGATTCTGGTGTGTGTGTGTGTGTGTGTGGTGAGTGTGCACGCAGTGCGGGACTATGGCGTGCAGATGCGGTGCAGGTGTGTCTAGGTGCAGATGTGTGTAGATGTGTCCCGTTTACCACAGGCAGGGGTTGGAAACCTTGTGTACCAGATGCCACGGGCCAGTGGTGCTCAAGTGCGGTCCCTTCACTGGCAGCATCAGCATTGCC
>NW_027689447.1:0-6967 GCF_054177405.1 Leptonychotes weddellii | reverse complement strand
CCTAGCTGTTAGATTATCTAGATTGGATTGGATCTCATTGAGAGCATTTTTAAGTTCTGCCAATTCACCTTTTATTTCTGCCCTTAGAGACTCTATGTTGCCATTAATTGACTTCTCCATTCTAGCCATTGTCTTCACAATTTCTAGCCTGAATTCCATCTCTGACATCTTGGTTATATCTGCATCCATTTGTAAATCTGCAGCATAAGTCATAATCTCTGAGTCTTTTCTGTTTTGGGGGCTCCTCCTCCTAGTCATTCTGTTGATGGGTGTTTGAGGGAATGTATAGAGTCCAAATTATTGACCAAAACCCAAGCAAGATGCACCTGTTTTCTTGGGACCTTAGTGTTGCTGGCCTCTTGTTTTCCCAGCCTGTCTTCTGCGGGAGGGGCCTCCCGCGCTGTTACTCAGGAAACCCTGTTTGGGCGGAGTTGCCCTGCACCCCTGTGGCGGGGGATGGGCTCAGTGGGAATCAGTCTTTGGGGCTTTTGCTCTCTGGCGCCTTTCCCTGGCGGCTTTCCGCGTCTCTTCTGCGAGTCAGAGCAGAAGAGACCGTTTCCAACCCTCTGCCTCAGAGCAGAGAGACCGCAGTCTGTTCTTCAGGGAGCTCTCCAGGCCACACCGTCTCCACTTCTGTCCATGGTGCTATAAACTGCAGCGTCCTGGGTTGTGTGCCCCTCTGCCGCGCTCCCAGTCCTGCCTCCAGGTCGGGGCACGTCTTTGGCCTTTGTGCTTCTAAAACCACCAGCCGCTCCCAGTTTGCGTGTGCACGACTCCGTCGCTTGGGGTTTCCACCCCCGGGGGTTGCAGTTCACCGGCGCGACCCCGGTGCACCAGGTTTCCGACTTGGAGGCTGCAGTTCGCGTGCGCGCCACTGTCGCTCCGGTTTCTGTTGGGGGGGCTGCGGTTCGCGTGAGCGCGACCCCGCCGCTCTGGTTTTCCACCCCGGGGGCCGCCCTAGAGTCCTTTCCCCGCAGCTACCGGTCTGCAAGTCTGTGCCCCGTCCGCAGTGCGCGAGGCTGTCGCTCACCGGCGGTGCAGAATCCCCATGGCCAGGCACCTTCCCGCTGCCATTTATCCTCCGATATCTGCCCGCAGAATCACAGCTCCCCGCTTCGTACCTCGAAACCAACCACCTGCGATATTCTGTTTGTAGAGATCCAGATCTTCTTACATCTCAGGCTGGTTTCGTGGGTGCTCAGAGTGGTCTGGTAGATATCCAGCTCAATTCCGGGGACCAGTTGAAATAGGGTCCCCTACTCCTCCGCCATCTTTCCCCCCCCCAAATTCAGAGTGTTTAGTAAGGAATCTAATATAAACATTTGAGGGTTGGGGGTTGCTTATGTTCGTGTCTGGGTGCATGTGTATTTGGGGCATGAAAGGTTGCAGATGTGTATATTTCTATATGTAAGGGGTCTAGGAGTGTGTTTGACGAATTTTGAAGGATTCTTGCATATTTTGAGAGGTTTGAGGGGTTGGCCATGTATATTCAGGTTTAAGAGGATCTGGTGAGTACTTATTTTTTTCTGGATTTTTTTCTGGAGACCTTGGGTGAGAACAGGGGTTGGAGGGATTGTTGTGTGTGTGTATGTTGTGTTTGGAAGGAGGTTGGGGAAAATGGGACAAATGGGTATGGGGGGGACCTATGGGTATATGTTTTGGGGGGTATGAGATGGTTCAGGGTAATGCTAAGGATGTGTAGCGATTGTGTATGTGTGATTTTGGGGGCAATTAGAGCCATTAGTATACAGTTGATGTGGCATGGTGTGTGTGTGTGTGTGTGTGCATTTTGAGACTTGTGAATACGCATATGTGCATTTGAGAAGACGTAAGGTTATGTGTTAATGCTTCGTGTGCTGGTTTTGTGTGTATTTGCAGTATCAGGGCTATACATATGTTTATCTTGTCAGGGTAAGAATTTAGGGAGTGGAGGGATCTGGGAGATTCAGATTGAATGTATTCAGTTATTGCTGGAGGGTTTGGGTGATTGCATTGGGGAATGATACAGAGTTGAGTGGATTTTTGTGGGATATCAGGATGTGTGTATTTAAGTGTTTGATTATTGGGGGATGGTTGGGAGTGCATTTTTATATTCAAAACCATGGCTGTAATTTTATTGGGAAGGGGGGTATATGTCTATTTGGGACACGAGAGTTCTAGGTGCAGAAGCGGGCATCTGGTAGGTAGAGAGTTTGTGTGTTCGGGGATGTGAGGGGCTCCATGGGGCTGTGTGATCGCGTTTCACTGTGACTGGCTGGAGTGTGTGTTGGCCTGGGAGGGGGACATGGGGCATATTGGCAACTGTGAGGCTCTTCCACGTGGACTGACCCTTGTTTGTTGTGATCTTCTGTTGCTCAGTCATCCTGTCTCTTCTCTAGGGCAGCCATTCCCCTGGAATGGTCAGTGGTCTTCTTACACTTACCTGGACGGGTCTGGGAATATCACTTCTGCTGGTGGCTGGATGCAGAGTGGGGCTGACTCCCCCAGGAGTCCTTTCCTCAGTGGGGTGGCTGGGAGGTCAGGGTTTCTCCTCCAGGTGGTGAGACTTGACCAGTTCTCTCCAAAATGTGCTGGCAGGACTGACACTTTGGATGGACTCTGCCAGGAGAGTAGCAGACCCAAGGATAGTTCCTGAGGGAGAAATCTGCTTTCTCCCTTGGGTGGCTCCCACTGCAGGGTAAAGGCCAACTTCCCCACACGGTCTTTCTCAGGCCTGGCCCTGCGACTGGCCTGTCTGCCCATATGTCCTACCACACTGTGTGTCCTCTGGTGACATCAGCACGAGGCCCCCTGCATGTCAGTTCTCACTGTCCTTCCCCACCTTGCCCCTGCTGCCCATCCTGCTCTCTCTCCCCTGACACTGTGAATAAGAGTCACCTTCTCCAGGTGGGAGGGATACCTCTCCCCCATGTTCTCACACCATCCTCCTGCCTCTCGTTTCCCCCTTCCTGGTACCTACTGTTTTCAGAACAAACTCCAGACTCCTCATTGCGTCCCTTCCCAGGCACCGTCTGGTCTGACCTCTTCTCACTGCCACCCCTCTGGCCTTGGTCATGAGCCTCAGGTGCAGCAGACTTCTTTCTGTTCTTGAAATGCACCTTGGGGCCTCTGCATTCTCTGTTTCCTCCTGTCAGAATGCTTTTGGAGGCTCTTTATGGAGCACCTTCTTGACTGAGATCTGCCCTATTACTCTCTTGGCCTTCGTCCTGCTTCATTGTCCTATAGTGTTGCTTTCTGTCTCTCTCAAGGCTAAAGTGGGAAGCTGGTCAGGGTCTTAGCCAGTATTGTATCCCCAGCAAATGGTAACCATTGGCACATGAAAGACTCAGGCCATCCATGAGTGAAAGAACTGCACAGTCCACTCAGTCAACAGGACCTATGAACCTGCTGCCTAGTGGCACACATGTCCCTTAAGGATGGGAAAACTGAGTCTTCATTACCTCCTTCCAGGGCACATCCCAGGCCTGATCACTGTCATATCACTGGGAGGTAGAACAAATTAAGATAGGTAACACAGGACACATGGCACCCTGCAAAGTTCCAAACACAAAAGTTGCTCAGGAAAAAACTAAACTCATATGGCTCATAGTTTAAATGCAATGAAGCAGGCATAGCATATAAATTAAAATAAACTGGGTGTAAAATTATAAATGTTATAAATTAGAATGCAGCATGTTTCCTATGATCCAGATGTTGACAGCCAAAACTGTTGGTGTCCTGAACTGTTAAAGGAAGAACAGACCCAAATTGAGTGCCCAGCTGTGTTCATCAGGCTCTATTGAAAATGTAAATTTGTGTCATCACTGCACCACTGAGTTTCTAGGCACTATGTGGAATACTTTCATATTCATGCTTGCCAAATCGATAAAAGCCCCACTAGGTGGTACATTATTGTTTCACTTTTCAGGTGATGAAGTTGATGTTTAGAGGTGAGCAGTTATGACCAAGCACCTTGTATGTGCCAGAATATCAGTCATACTGGTTAATCCATCCCAACAAACTAAACATAACCTTTATCAATGCATCTGGATGCCAGGCCGTGAAGATGCAAAATACATCCCAGTAGCAGAATGAGCAGTGAGAAATAACCCAACCATTCTAACAGGTGTGAGGTGATATGTCATTGTGGTTTTAATTTGCATTTCCCTAACACTTAGTAATATTGAGCAACTATTCATATTATCTGTTAGCCATTTGTAGGTCTTCTTCGGGAAAAGGTCTATACAAGTACTTTGTTGGGTTTTTTTGTTGTTGTTATTTGTTATTTTGCTGTTGAGTTGAAGGAGTTCCTCATATGTTTTTGGATATTAACCCCTTAACAGATACACAGTTTACAAATATTGTCTCCCATTCCATAGGTTGCCTTTTCATTTGTTGATGGCTTCCTTTGCTGTGCAGAAGCTGGTTAGTTGATGCAAATCCACTTGTCTATTTTTTTTACCTTTTGGTTGCCATTGCTTTTGGTGTCAGATCCAAAAGTTATTGCCCAGACTAATGTCAAGAAGTGTTATTCCTATGTTTTTATCAGTTTCAGGTCTTAAGTCTTTTTTATTCATTTCAGATTGAGTTTTGTAGAAGAAGTTAAGGGACCAGTTTCACTCTTAAGCATGTAGCGATCCTTTTTGCCCATCATCATTATTAGAGGTTATCCTTTCCCCATTGTGAGTTCTTGGAAATCTTCTTGAAGATCACACTATAGATGAATTTATTTCTGGGCTCTTTGTTCCATTGATCTATAGGTCCATATGCCAGTACTAATACATTGTAGCTTTATAATATATTTTGAAATCAGAAAGTGTGATGCCTCCAGCTTTGTTCTTGTTCAAAATTGTTTTGGCTATTCAGGGTCTTTTGTGGTTCCATATTAAGTTTGGGGTTGTTTTTTCTATTTCTGTAAAGAATTCCATTGGGATTTTAATAGGGATTCTATTGGGATGCCTGGGTGGCTCAGTTGAGCATCTGATTCTTGATTTTGGCTCAGGTCATGATCTTAGGCCCATGAGATCAAGCCCCATGCCATGTCAGGCTCTGTGCTGGGTGTGGAGCCTGCTTAAGATTCTCTGTCTCCTTCTCCCTTTGCCTTCTTTTCTTTCTCTTTCTCCCTAGTAAAAAAAAGGGGGGGGGTTATTGAATCTATAGGTCACTTTATTTTTTTATACTTTGTCTTTAATTTAAATTTAATAAACCAACATATAATACATGACTAGTTTCAGATGTAGTGTTCAATAATTCATCAGTTGCATATAACACCCAGTGCTCATCACAACACATAGCCTCTTTAATGCCCATCACCCAGTTACCCCATCTCCCACCCACCTTCCCTTCAGCAACTCTCTTTGTTTCCCAGAGCCAAGAGTCTCCCTCTCTGATTTCTTTACATTCAGTTTTCCCTCCCTTCCCTTATGATCCTCTGCACTGTTTCTTATATTCCACTTATCAGTGAAACCATATAATTGTGTTTCTCTACTTGACTTACTTCACTTAAGCTTAATACCCTCCAGTTCCATCCATGTCAATGCAACTGGTAGGTATTCATCATTTCTGATGGCTGAGTAATATTCCACTGTATATATGAACCACATCTTCTTTCTCCATTCATCTGTTTTGTTTTGTTTTTAATTGTATTGTGTTAGTCACCATACAATACATCATTAATTTTTGAGGTAGTGTTCCATGATTCATTCTCTTCATATACCAACCAGTGCTCCATGCAGTGCATGCCCTCCTTAATACCCATAACCGGGCTAACCCATCCCTCCATCCCCTTCCCCTCTAAAACCCTCAGTTTGTTTCTCGGAGTTCATAGTCTCTCATGATTCATTACCCCTCCGATTCCCCCCCCTTCATTTTTCCCTTCCTTCTCCTAATGTCCTTCATGCTATTCCTTATGTTCCACAAATAAGTGAAACCATATGGTAATTGACTTTCTCTGCTTGACTTATTTCACTTAGCATAATCTTCTCCAGTCCCATCCATGTTGATGTAAAAGTTGGGTATTCATCCTTTCTGATGGCTGAGTTATATTCCATTGTATAATATGGACCACATCTTCTTTATCCATTCATCTGTTGAAGGGCATCTCGGCTCTTTCCACAGTTTGGCTATTGCGGACATTGCTGCTATGAATGTTGGGTGCATATGGCCCTTATTTTCACTACATCTGTGTCTGGGGTAAATACCCAGGAGTGTGATTGCTGGGTCATAGGGTAGCTCTAGTTTTAATTTTCTGAGGCACCTCCACACTGTTTTCCAAAGTGGCTGTACCAAATTGCATCCCCACCAACAGTGTAAGAAGGTTCCCTTTTCTCCACAACCTCGCCAACATTGGTTGTTTCTTGCCTTGTCAATTTTTACCATTCTAACTGGTGTAAGGTGGTATCTCAATGTGGTTTTCTTTTTTAACTTTATTTTATTATGTTATGTTAATCACCATACATTACATCATTAGTTTTTGATGTAGTGTTTCATGATTCATTGTTTGTGTATAACATAGATCAATGAAACAGAATAGACAGCCCAGAAATGGAACCTCAACTCTATGATCAACTAATCTTCGACAAAGCAGGAAAGAATGTCCAATGGAAAAAAGACAGTCTCTTCAACAAATGGTGTTGGGGAAATTGGACAGCCACATGCAGAGGAATGTAACTGGACCATTTCCTTACACCACACACAAAAATAGACTCAAAATGGATGAAAGACCTAAATGTGAGACAGGAGTCCATCAAAATCCTAGAGAACACAGGCAGCAACCTCTTCGATCTCAATGTGGTTTTGATTTGAATTCCCTGAGAGCTAATGATGATGAACATTTCTTTCATGTGTCTGTTAGCCATTTATATGTCTTCTTCAGAGAAATGTCTGTTCATGTCTTCTGCCCATTTTTGACTTGATTATTTGTTTTTTGGGTGTTGAGTTTGAGAAGTTCCTTATAGATCTGGGATATCAGCCCTTTGTCTGTAGTGTC
>NW_027689446.1:0-361 GCF_054177405.1 Leptonychotes weddellii | reverse complement strand
GGGGAGAAAGCGAAAAGAAAACATAGATCATAAATGGTATTTGTTTGCATAACCACACTGATTTCAGTGAGTAATAGAATCCACTTCAATGAACCATAACTGTGATTTAAGCTCTCCTATGCACACTCTAACTCACTTTATAGACCCAGAATATCACTCGTGATAACGGAGGTTACATATTACCTTGCTCTGAAATCAAAAGGGAGGGCAGCTTCATAAAGCTGATAATTTAGCACTCCTTTTAACAATTCAAGGTTGCCAAATCAGAGATGTGGAGGTGATCACCTGGGAGTACAGGGGTCTGTTCTTTCCTTCCTGGTCAGAAGGAAGTGCATTTAGTGCTTTGAGCAGACACTTCTTG
>NW_027689445.1:0-361 GCF_054177405.1 Leptonychotes weddellii | reverse complement strand
TGTTGCCCTAATTAAAATTAATAATGATCACTTCAGGGAATTTCCATTTAATTCTATGTAAATTCTAATCCTTATCCAAAGAATTATGTTATTCATGGGGAACTTCTTAAAGTTAATAAAGAAAGTACATTATTTCAATGACTCCTGACAATAACTGTTTCAATTAGAGAATATTGTTGCTATTATTAGTGTTTCACAGATGAAGAAACTGAGGTATAGGCGAATTCCATATATTCCGTTTCCTGACCCTTAGGAAGTAGACAAGTAAGAAATAAAATGTAACCCAAAAGGGCCAGATCCCCTAATTCTTAAATTATATAATTGATCACCGAAATGTAATCTTTAATTAGATTTTTTCATA
>NW_027689444.1:0-361 GCF_054177405.1 Leptonychotes weddellii | reverse complement strand
TTTCCCCACTCATATGTGAAGGCTGCCCAAAGAATTACCTCATCTTTGATGTCAAAAAATTTTAGTAGGGCATGTCTTAATGATGGTCATTTTGTTCAATTTCTTTTAATAGTTTAATGTATGCATTAAAATCTCTGACAATTTATGATGTTTTCTTGGTTTATGTTTTTATATACATTTGCGTCTTTGTATTTACCACCTACAACCCTCTCCTCCCCCCTCAGAACATAATGTTGATGTTTTTCTTCAGGGATTCCAGTTATGCATATGTTGGATTTTCTTTACCTGTGATCTATTTTCTGTCATTTTTCTCTCTAAAATCTTATTTTTCAATTCTACTCATTTCCAGAGTTCTACCATT
>NW_027689443.1:0-361 GCF_054177405.1 Leptonychotes weddellii | reverse complement strand
GTTTTTTTTTTTTTAATAGTACCATACTAATTCCAGTATCAATATCTGAATTAATTAGGATAAGCTAAATTACCCAACAATAGCAAACACTACACAATCTAACTCAATATTTGAACAGTTTATATCTTGTTCATAGAAAGCTGTCAAAAAACAAACTCTGGGGCGCCTGGGTGGCTCAGTTGGTTAAGCGACTGCCTTCAGCTCAGGTCATGATCCTGGAGTCCCGGGATCGAGTCCCACATCGGGCTCCCTGCTCGGCAGGGGGTCTGCTTCTCCCTCTGCCCTCTTCCCTCTCATGCTCTCTGTCTCTCATTCTCTCTCTCTCAAATAAATAAATAAAATCTTTAAAAAAAAAAAAAAA
>NW_027689442.1:0-361 GCF_054177405.1 Leptonychotes weddellii | reverse complement strand
TGTCCACTCTCATGGAAGATGGACGTTCTCATGTTCTTCTAGCAAAAGTTTATAGTAAAATGGAAAGACCTGGAGATGCAATCACTTCATTACAACAGGTAAATGTGTTTGGTTGTGAGTGGTTGTGGGGTGGGAGGTGGGAGAAGAAGGCAAAATGCTATGTGTAAGAGGAAGACAATTTATTTCTGCTCAACTGCCACAGAAAATAAGCCAAAATAGAAATAGTGATTGAATGCGAATGGATTGTACTGCTTAAATGTGTTTTTGCTAATTAATATAACAATTAGAGCAAGTTGATATTTTTAATCTCTTATAGCTGAGGAAGCTTGGTTTAATAATTTGTGTAAAGTCACATGAATAG
>NW_027689441.1:0-361 GCF_054177405.1 Leptonychotes weddellii | reverse complement strand
TTATCAATATTTCAATACATTTTGTGACTTATTAGTGACAAATAAGAAAGTCTCATTGGTTTCATTTGAAATACTCATTTTTTACAAGTGACTTTGAAAAAGTGATACACAACTCAAGAAGTCAAGAGCTTTCGTGTTTATTAGAAATATTTATTTTGCGGGCGCCTGGGTGGCTCAGTCGGTTAAGCGGCTGCCTTCGGCTCAGGTCATGATCCTGGAGTCCTGGGATCGAGTCCCGCATCGGGCTCCCTGCTCGGCGGGGAGTCTGCTTCTCCCTCTCCCACTCCCCGTTTGTGTTCCCTCTCTCGCTGTGTCTTTCTCTGTCAAATAAATAAATAAAATCTTAAAAAAAAAAAAAAAA
>NW_027689440.1:0-361 GCF_054177405.1 Leptonychotes weddellii | reverse complement strand
GCCATCGGGAGGTAGCAGGGCCCCAGGGATCAGGCAAAATTAAGAGAGCAGGTTAAGAGAAGACAGTTAGAAGCTCCCAGAATCTGGAGAGATTCCAGAAACAAGGCAGATGATGTATTATCAGAACCGTAGTACTTAGAGCTTGGGGGCTAGATCTCAGAAAAGAGGTATTAAAACGCCTGATAGGGGCACCTGGGTGACTCAGTCGGTTACGCATCTGCGTTTGGCTCAGGCCATGATCCTAGGGTCCTGGGATGGAGCCCCACTTCAGGTTCCCTGCTCAGCAGGGAGTCTTCTTCTCCCTCTCCCCCTCCCCCCAGCTCGTGCGCTCTCTCTCTCTCTCTTTCAAATAAATAAGTAA
>NW_027689439.1:0-361 GCF_054177405.1 Leptonychotes weddellii | reverse complement strand
GAGACAAGAAACCACAGTAAATGATGAATGCTAAAAAGCGAACAGTACCACAATATCATAAATCCAGGAAAACGACCTAAGAGTGTTGTTAATTCTGGAATAACATTTTAACTCCATTTTGGGGCGCATATGCTTTGCTTACTTCTTATGACCACAATTTAAACACAGCATTTCTGTGGAGGGAATGGATGGACCCTTCTGCCGTTCCTCAGCCTGGTAGCTTCTGGCTCCGTCCATCTAGAACCCACGCACGTAGGATGCTGGGCACCATTGGGGCACCCGGCCGGCACTGTGGGTGGTAGGAGCATCCTTGGAAGCCATTCCCACCCCTTCCAGTTACCAACAAATTACCTACACATGA
>NW_027689438.1:0-361 GCF_054177405.1 Leptonychotes weddellii | reverse complement strand
TGTTTTATCAACATTGTTACAGTACAATAAGTACTGGCATTAAGTGAATCCCACAGGGATCAGTGTTAAGAACAGTTATTACTTAGCATACTACAAAGCCAATGATCCAAGTATAAACCAATTCATATCAGTGGATAGCATCAACACCAAAAAAAAAAAAACAATACAATAAAGGAAGGTTTATTTGGCCAGCTTAAAAGATTTGATGATATTCACACAAAAAGATTTGATCACATATTTAGTAAAGTATAACGAAAACATATGCACACACATGGACAAATGCTTCAACATGTTTAGGACACTGTTCAAAAAGTAAACATTATTCTGGATACTGGAATGAAGTTCAAGAAGGTAGACACGA
>NW_027689437.1:0-361 GCF_054177405.1 Leptonychotes weddellii | reverse complement strand
AAAAAAAAAAAAGACATTATACTTTGAGAAACTGTCTTTCCATAAACCATCCTGCCCTTGTACTGCTTCAGGCCATGTCCAGCCAACAGTCTTGCCATTTGTTAAATGAATCAAAATATTGAAGAGCATAAAGTCATTTTCTATTATTAAAATTATAGTTACGTTGAAAATGCAATTTATTCAGACGTCTTGCATTGCCATAGTCATTTTCATCTTATTTCTGAGAGGTTAGCAACTCATGGCCATTACGACATCAATTCATAACCATCAAGTTTCTGGCAGCCCCACATTGTCAGCATCCTCCAGGAGCAGAGCCCAAGTAGAAGGTGGCAAGGTGTATGACGTGTGGGTGGGTGGGGAG
>NW_027689436.1:0-6967 GCF_054177405.1 Leptonychotes weddellii | reverse complement strand
AATCCCCTTAATCTTTCCTTTCCCCAAATAAATCTCCTTAAATCCCCTTCAATCTCTCTTCTTCCCCTCCTCTCTCCTCTGGGACAGCTTAGGGTCCCAGAGGGGGACTGTCACATTGCTGATCAACTTGCACCCACAGTGATAGACCTCCAACCTCACACCTCCAATCCTTACCAGATTTCCCAGGAATCATCAGGGAGTCCACAGCCTCCTGGGGAGCCATATTTTTAATTGAAGAAGGAACTGCTTCTGGGTGGCCAGCAGGAAGCCTGGTGTCCTAGTCAGTTGCCTTGAGTTTCTTTTCTGGCTCGAGATGGTCAATCCAATGCATATGTAGCTAAAACAGAAGGATATGTGGACCCTGGGAGAGATGCTATCCTAATCTTCTTTCTCAGTTCATGTTGGTTATGCCCCTTCGACTTTCTTTGGTGCAGGAAACCACTTTTTCCTTGGGCTAGCTTTCACTAGATCCTGCTTGATTTCTAAAAAAAATGTTTATTATGCAGTAAATGGATTATTTAGGTTCCAGTCAGACCAAGGCTAACCTCCAAATGGATGCCACAGGCCAAGTTCATTCAGTGGCACACCAAGTTCATTCCACATCTCCAGGGCTCGGCTCTGTGTCTTGTGCTGTTTTTCCTAGTTATTTCAGAAGGATTCAGAAACAGAGGGATTCTTTCTTCTGGGTAACACCAAATCTTAAGGATAAGCCTTGAAAATAGCATATTTGCTGAGGTCAGGTAGGAGAGGCATCAGGAGGCCATGACCGCTAACAGAAAGGTGACTCCAGCCCAACCGTTCCAAGCTGTGTGCCTCTGGAGAGGTTTCTTAATCTCTCTGAGTTAAGATGGAGATGGAAGTTGTTGCCTTGTGAGATTCTTGTAAGGATTCAATGATGTATATGAGGTGCCTGGCACGTAATTGGGATTAAGTAAAGAGTAGCTGTCATCAACTCTAGTTGCTTTCCCTAGCTGTGGTTGAGGGGCACTGCCTATGGAAATTCAGGGCCAGGACCATGGGGAAGAACATGTCAGTATCTGTTGGAAATTGATTTTTGGAAGCTCTTGTTGCAAATAGGCAGAGTGGTGCATATTTGACCTTCCTCCCCCCCCCCCCCCGCCCAAATTGATTTAAGAATCCATCAACAAGTGTTCAGTCAGCCAGGGACGAACCATTGCTGGGTGTTTTGCCCAGCACCAGTGAGTAGCTTAGTATATAATCTCTGAGGTCACTAGGACATGAGTGCAAATCGTGGTCCACTGCTTCTCAGCCATCTGGGTTTGGGCAAATTATTTGGCCATTCTCAGCCTCATGTCCATAAAACAGGATAAGACGAGCACATAATCTCAGGACTGTAGGGAGGATTTAATGAGAGCCCATGAAAACCACTTAGTACAATGCGTGGTCCATGAATATGTTCTCGTTCCCTCTCATTAGCCCCTGTGGTGCTGGAACACTGCTCCTCAGAGGCCATTTGCACAGATCCGGAGGGTCCATGGAGCCGTTCAACATTTGCTCCCCCCAGGAGGGTGATTAGTTCATAGAGTGCTAGCATTAACCAAGAGACTCCGCCCGAAACGTCCTCTGGGCCAGCTCGTGTGCTGGAGTGACCTAGTTTGCTGTATATCACAGACTCATTCCTTCCTCTGGTTATCTCATCAGCTTTGTCTCTGCACCTCTCCCTGCATCCTGAGCTGGGGCTTTTGTTTTGTTTTGTTTTAGCCTGTCCCTGTCTGCATCAGCTTGTGCAACAGTTCTCTGAGCAGTTTCTGTCTTCCCGAACAGCTCACAGGTCTCCGAGCAGCTGTGGCCCTGCTTCGGCTTCAACCCGTGCTTTTCCTTTCCAAGAATGGCTACAGTGTGTCAGCTTTATTTCTCATCGAAAAGAAGGTTCTGATTTGAGGGCTTAAGTAATTTATTTGCCATATGACAAAACATCGTGTTTTGTAGTTTAAAGCTGGTATGTCCTGAATTGATTTTAGTGGCCAGAGTATTTAAGAAATGGCAGCCTTCTGTCTGTACACCACATGGACACATGTAGCAGTTCATTTAAAAATATCTTTATGGGGGAATCGTTGCGGGGGGAGGTGGGATAAGATCTCAAAAGTTTCATTTCCCAGGTCTCAGGATATAGGCGTGACAGTTGGGGAGCGGATCCCTTGTCTTGACCTCTCCATTTTAGCCCTTTTAATGGTCAAAGTCTGGGGTGACAATTTATTGGGACCTCTGTCATGGAGTGAGCAGGGGGAGAAAAGGCTCTGACAGTTCTGCTTGACAGAGGACCTCCCTGTCTTTCATGACCACGACACACATCAGTGCAATTGCCTTTACACCCAATGGAATTTGGTGCTGTAACTGGAACCTGAAAGGTTTTCAGTACAGCCTCGGATGTCCCTGGTTTTCAGGTGACCCTCCTGCCTGCCTCCTCCCACAACTCTGTCCCCTCTAAACTGAGACCCACAGTATTGTGGGGGAAAAGACCCCCACACAAAAAACCAAAGCCCCCAAACCCAAAAGCCCCAAATCCTTTGTAGCGTTAGAAAACTTGTGGGTGGAGGGAAGAGAGTGGGTGCCGAGTGGGAGGTTTGGCAGAGTGATGGAGGTGGCAGGTGTCCCACAGGGCTGGTGCCCCTGTCCCCACGTGTCCTTCTGTCTCTGGGCTGCCACTTCTTTAGCCTTGATAGGAATGGCCGCTTGAAAATTGCCTTGAAACATCAGAAGATATGAACACCTTGAAATAGGTTGAGGGCCCAGCCATTTAGGATGTAAGCGATTTTGAAGGAAGTGCTTTTTCTCCAACACCTAACTGAAAAGAATTCGTGTTTGAATGTAAGGCAGGAGGGAGATAGGTAATTGTAGTCTTGGGACTTTGGGGGGACTGAAGAGGCTCAGATGGGTTGCAAACTGGGAAGAGGGAGGCTGAGTGAGGCCCCCTGTGGAGCCATGACAAAGCTGGGTGCTTGCTGGCCTGGGCTCCCCAAGGGGGGTGCCGTGGTGTGGCCTCTGTGTCTCCCCAATCCCTCCTCCCAGGACCAGGCCGGGACTGTTAGCACTGTAATCCAGCCATGGCAGTGACCCCAAAGTTTGTCTAGGCCGGAGTAGGGTCCTAGGTGATCCCGAAAAATTTCATTTGTTTAAGAAAAATATGCCTTGAATAACAACAATAAAAAGCTTGTAATGACCATTTGGAGCAGACCTTGCATAAAAGTCGGGGACAGTCTGTATCTGACAATATGTGCAGGAATGATACTACTTGTGGGTTCTTTCTGCCTGTATTAGCATGGTCAGCGAAGATGGAGTTTGTGGTCCTGGTAAGGATAAAAAAGGAACGTGGGCTTTTTGTGGCCCTTTTGGCTCCTTTCACAACTGGGATATAATAACAAGACTTCATATTTGTGTGTGTGTGTTTAATTTTGGTAAAAAATACATAACAGAAAAGTTAGCGTCAAACCATTTTTAAGTGTATGGGTCAGTGGTGTTGAAGACGCTCACAGTGCTGTGCACCCGTCACCATCGTCCATCTCTAGAACTTTCTCATCCCCCCAAACTGAAACTCTGTCCCCATTACACACTTACTCCCCATTCCACCCTCTCCCTAAGTCCTTGACAATCACCATTCTACTGCCTGTCTCTATGAATTTGACTGCTGTAGGTGCCTCATGGAAGTGAAGTCATAAAATATTTGTCCTTTTGCGACTGGCTTATTTTACTTAGGATAACGTCCTTGAGGTTCATCCACAAAGAAGCATGTATCAGAACTTCCTTCTTTTTCTTTTTTTCCCCTTGCCTTTTAAGGCAGAATACTATTCCACGGTGTGTCTATACTCCGTTGTGTTTATTCATTCATCTGTTGGTGCACACTTGGAGTTACTTCCGCCTTTTGGCTGTCATGAATAATGCTTCATGGACTGGAGGTACATGTGTGTCTTCAAGTCCTGACTTTCAGTTCTCTTGGGTGTGTACCCAGAAGTAACACTGCTGGATCATATGGTAATTCTCTGCGGAAATTTTGGAAGTGCCGCCATATTGTTTTTCACAGCCATGTGGTGTTTCGCTGTTTGCAAAATGTTTTTTTACCTGCATGATTCGGGTATGGCCCTCACTTTACAGATAAGGAAATGGAGGTTCAGAGAGGTCAAATGACTCATGGGAAAACGCTGCTGAGTGGCAGGTGGGGATCTAAGTGTCTTCTGAGTCCCCAGCTCAGTGCTCTTTCTCCTGTGTCACACGGTTTACAAGCTAGTTAGAGGGGTTGATGGGGATAGAGAATATTAAAGAATTAAGAAGAAATACCTCCACTTGTGTGGACGTATTATGGAATGTCAAGGAGATGGGCTCTGATTTGTAACAACTGCTGATTTCCTGGTATAAATACTCCCACATGGAATGGTTTCAAGCTGCCCATGGCCTAACGACCTACTGCAAAATTCTTGAATCAGGCTCTTACAAGCAGATATGAGGTGACTCCAGCATAATTCTGAAGGAAGTAGAGGTCAGGAGATTGGAGTTGAGTCCTAGCTCTGTCACTTGAGAGCTGTGGAATCATGATCTTATCCTCTGTATGTCTTGATTACCTTGTTTGTTAAATGGGATAATTACACCTGAGTTACACCTGCTTACGTTACAGTTTTATGTCCTAAATGAGATAAGGCATGTGTAGTAAGACCTTATATAAATAGAAGGTGTTATTATGTTATGAAAATTATAGCTTTAAAAATATTCCTTTCTCGTAAATGTAAGTATCACGTACACTCTTTGAAACCTAGCTATCATCTTTTGGGCAGTGTTCCCATAGAAGTTGGGCTGTGTGTCAACCTTGACTCTGGAAGCGTCAACAAAAACTAGAGTTTCATAGTATAGTTTAACTGGCTCTATTGAGGTGTTTGTTGTTTTCATTCTTAGTGTTTAAGTGATAGGTACCTTAAAAAAAAACTTTAAAAAAATCATAAAAGCAACGTGTCATCTTAGTAGAGAATTTAAAAAATCTAGAAGAGTGTAATAAGGAGGAGGGCAATAAGAATTGACTTGTGGTCTGGATGGGTCCTGGGTAGTCAGTCTCTCTGGAGGGTGGGGAGATCTCAGGAGAGGCCCCAGAGGTCAGCTGTTGGGGCTAGGGTCAGGCTGTGGTTATTTACTGATTGGCATGAAAATATTTCAATATTTTACCAACTTGGTTGATTGAACCCCTCTGCACAGGTTGGGTATCTGCTCTGGATATAGGGGTGGTGGTCTTTGTTGAGTGCTGTGGGTTTCTGACTACTTGCGTTAGGTTGGCAGGGGGGGTGGGTGAGGGCGTTGTTGGGGTTATTGTCATGGTCCCATCTCTACCCTCATCAGCACCTCTAAACGTGTACAGAGTCTGAAGTGGGACAGAACCTGGTGCCAACAGGAGACCCTGCTCAAGAGACATCTGGTTAGCTAGTTATACATGTGGGAAGAAAGAGGTAAAACTATATCCAAGTGTGGCTGATTCTCCTTGGTTGGGGTAGGACAGGAGAATCTGGCTTAAGGCACTTCACTTATAAAATAAATACTGTTTGCTATAGACTGAATGTTTTTGTTCCTCCTCCCCCAAATTCGTATGTTGAAACCTAACCCCCAGTGTGGTGGTATTAGGAGGTGGAGCCTTTGGGAGGTGATTAGGTCATGGAGGTGAAGGTCTATGATGGAATTAGTACCCTGTTGTAAAAGAGACCCCAGGGAGCTCTGGGGCCCTTCCACCATGTGAGGACACAGCAGGAAGGCGGTCGTCTATGAACCAGGAAGTGAGCCCTCACCAGACACTGAATCTGCTGGCGGCCCTCTCTTGGACTTCCAATCTCCAGGACTGTGAGAAGTCAGTTTCTGTTGTGTATCAACCACCCAGCCCATGGCATTCTGTTACTGGAGCAGGGAGGGACTAAGACACTTGTATACACAGTCCTGCCTTCTACCAAACTGCTCACACCCAAAACCTTCAAGCCAGCCTCCCTTTAGAACATAGTATTCACAATCAACTCATTCTTGGAATCAGAAGCTAAAGTCTTTCTAACTCGCTTGGATACTGGCCAGGCCAGCTCTCTCATCAGTGGGCTGCCTGAGGTCCCACAGTTAGTCTGGACCACATCCAGATCTTGGATGTCATGTTATCCCTGATGAGGGTGACAGTGAACATTCAGAGGCACTGTCCCATCACCATCAACATAACAGCAGTTACCGGAGAAGAAACCATCCATGTTAGAGATCTCTTACTTCAGCTGTTATTGTTACGTTCCTCAGTAATTCACTTTGTAGGTGCAAAATGAGCTCCCGAGGATGCATTTGGCTCCAGAGAGAATTCAGAGCCATGAACAGTGAGTCCGTTGCCCCCTCTGTGTGTCCCCACCCCCTCTCCGGGCATGCTGTGGCTCCTAGACCATGGGTCCCCAAGTCGGTGAGAGGGAGCCACATTCGGAGACCTGAGAGCAGAGTGGGGGCTCCTATGGCCCCTATAGGGTCTTGCTGCCAAAGACCTGCATTCGGAGCCCATGTGTGGAGGCTTTCCCACACGCGGGCAGAGCAGGCCTCACACACACTACCAGTGTGCCTGGCTCAGATGGGACACCTACACGTTTCATCAGTGAATGAGTAGATAAGTGGAATAAAAGGAGCATGGGCTTTGATTAGATTAAGGAAGTTCAAGTCCTAATTGTGCCATTTGTGAGCAATGAGACCTTGAGCAAATTACATGCTCTTTCTGAGCTTCTTTCTGTTTTCTCCTATTTAAGTGGGGATAACAGTACCTACCTTTCCAGCTTATTGTAGGCTTTGGTTGTTAAAAAAAAAAAAGGGGGGGGTACAAAGCATGCTACGTATTTTAGGTGCTAAATAAAGGGACACTGACTTGAATTTTAAACAGAAAGATGTTACATGTGATTTAAACTCCATTGAAAAGGTCAGGAGTACCATTAGAGATTCATTCCTTTGGCTTAAAGCATTTTCTTTTTTT
>NW_027689435.1:0-361 GCF_054177405.1 Leptonychotes weddellii | reverse complement strand
GCTTACTATTCTCAAGTACTCTTCTGGGCACTGGGTGAAAAAACAGACTCTAAGTCCCGGCCCTCAAGGCGTTTATAATATGGGGATATGGCTCCCACCTAGACAAGTAAATGAATGAACACATAGTGAGTGTACCGAGGGGGGATGAAAACTGTGGAGAACGGAACAAAGAAGAGGACAGACAGTGATCATTTCATTAGGGTCTTTTTCCGAGGTCGTGTCTTGTACTCCTGTTTGGAACACATTTCTCTGTTTCTTCATTTTGCTTGACTCAGTCTTGAGAGAGTGGCCTCCTGGAGGAGATGAACCTCGTCATGCTCCCCTGCGCTGGCCCTTGGTTGTCTCACGGGCTTTTGCAATT
>NW_027689434.1:0-361 GCF_054177405.1 Leptonychotes weddellii | reverse complement strand
CCTTCATCCTCCTGTGTACTGTGAGGTCACTGAGGGTCCAGCTGTGTGGGGGATGGTGGCTGGGTGGTTGTGTAGAAGGTGTATCTAGAGTGACCACAGTTCTGGGCCAAGTCAGGGTGCTGAATAACCTGGAAGGATTTCCCCTCCAAACTCCAAGTAATGGGATGCCTGGATGGCTTAGTCAGTTAAGCATCTGCCTTCGGCTCAGGTCATGATCTCAGGGTCCTGGGATCGATTCCCACATCGGGCTCCCTGCTCAGCAGGATCCTGCATCTCCTTCTGCCTGCCGCTCCCCCTGCTTGTGCTCTCTCTTTCTCCCTCTCTCTGACAAATAAATAAATAAAATCTTTTTTTTTTTTTT
>NW_027689433.1:0-361 GCF_054177405.1 Leptonychotes weddellii | reverse complement strand
GCAACCACCTCAGTTTGCCACGGTGTGGTAACGGTGGCCCGGCTAAAGGCGACCAGCCGGGCGCTTGAAGCAGCCCCCAGCCATTGCCTGAGGGCTGAGGGGCTCTTGAGGCTTGGTCTAACAATAACCCCTACCTCACCCATCTCTGTTCTAGAACAGAGTGTCTCTGTTGCTTTCCCGTACAGCTGGCGAGGGAGAGTCCCGTGTCCCCCACTCTGAACCTCCTCCCCACAACAAAACCTCCCCAGCTGATCTCACTTGTGGGTGACGGCTTTCAGGAGGGGCCAGAAGACAGGCTGAGGAAGAGGCTTCTGGTGGGCGCTTTTCTTCCTTTTCCCTCCGGCCTCGGCGCGGATGTGCT
>NW_027689432.1:0-361 GCF_054177405.1 Leptonychotes weddellii | reverse complement strand
CCCTTGCTGGTCTAATGTGGATCAGAATGGGACCTGCCTCATGGAGTCATTACAAGGAATAGGGTTAACACAGGTGAAGCATTTTGTACGTGCCCGGCACATAGTGCAGAATCAATATTAGCTGATATTTCTGTTATAATGGCTATTACTCAGTAAGATCTGCCCCACTGAGAAGTTTGTTGTTTTGGAGGAGAGAGCTATGCGTAAAACCAGGTGATTCCTTGTGGCTCTCTATCGGCAGATTGGATTTTTTTTTTTTTTTAATAAGCAAACGAATACAATAACAAAACTGAAAGCACAGACCTGTGCATCAGGAGACCTGGCTTCTAGAACCAGCTCTGTCACTGGCTGTGGCCTCAGA
>NW_027689431.1:0-361 GCF_054177405.1 Leptonychotes weddellii | reverse complement strand
TGTTGCCCTAATTAAAATTAATAATGATCACTTCAGGGAATTTCCATTTAATTCTATGTAAATTCTAATCCTTATCCAAAGAATTATGTTATTCATGGGGAACTTCTTAAAGTTAATAAAGAAAGTACATTATTTCAATGACTCCTAACAATAACTGTTTCAGTTAGAGAATATTGTTGCTATTATTAGTGTTTCACAGATGAAGAAACTGAGGTATAGGCGAATTCCATATATTCCGTTTCCTGACCCTTAGGAAGTAGACAAGTAAGAAATAAAATGTAACCCAAAAGGGCCAGATCCCCTAATTCTTAAATTATATAATTGATCACCGAAATGTAATCTTTAATTAGATTTTTTCATA
>NW_027689430.1:0-361 GCF_054177405.1 Leptonychotes weddellii | reverse complement strand
TTTCAACTATGGTTCATAATACCTTCCCATTCACATTCCTCCATTCTTTTTCTCCACCAGAAAGTGAAATGAAGAAAACTCCAATGACCCAGAAGAAAATGCTACCACAAAAATATAAGGAGCCCAATAGTCTTAAGCAGAGGACAATACTCCAGAAAAGCTTTCCAAAGAGTAACAGTCTTTGGATTGTTTTCTGAGTGAAAAAATAATAATAGTAATAGTGTGGTATGTCACTTAAATTTTAGAATTGTTTGATATAGCAGTTAGTCTACCCTAACAAGTAGATATATTTTTAGAATGCTTTCCTTTCCTTTCTAGATCCAAATAGGTAATGTTTCATATGCGTTGCGTTCTTGGAAAA
>NW_027689429.1:0-361 GCF_054177405.1 Leptonychotes weddellii | reverse complement strand
TCACTGGGGGCTTTTAAGGGACGGAGTGACAGGGTCTGCCCGGAGCTACCGTAAAGATGGCCCCAGCTGTGGGAGGAGGTCAGAGAGTGGCTGTGCTCATGGTGGCACATGGCCTTTTGTCCCTTGTTAGAGGCCCTGCACAGACTGGCAAATAAGACTGTTACTTGCCATTAGGCATGTTCCAGCTGTAAGGACCCTCAGGGTAAGTAATGTGGTTTTTGAGCCTTTGGGATTTCACGAAGCAGTAGACAACAAAATTGGGGGCTCACAGACTGTTGCAACTTTCTATTTAGCTAAAGCAAGTAAAAACTCAGCTGCCATCCGTGATCACCTTCATGTCATAAAAGATGAGATATTTTAA
>NW_027689428.1:0-361 GCF_054177405.1 Leptonychotes weddellii | reverse complement strand
TTGTTCCTTCAGATTTAAGGAAACTTCTCTTAAGCTAACTGATCTGTAAGAACTTAACCAAATATACCTTGGTGAACAAATGAAACTATTTATTTTTTCTCCATACCTGATCCCATCAAAACTCAGAGACCATCAGGGAGCATTCTTATACATTGATGGCAATGTCTTTATTAGCATAAGTTTCCTAAGATTCTGTTTTTCTTGTAACAAGATATAACTGGAAACACTGGTTAGATTACTAAGACTCTGACTGCAAGGTCATATTTGAAAGAGATACGTATCTGTATATACTCAGATCTGACCAGCAAGCTCTAAGGAACTAACATTGACTTTATGGAGACAATAAAGCCGCTTGGAAGTA
>NW_027689427.1:0-361 GCF_054177405.1 Leptonychotes weddellii | reverse complement strand
CAGCATATACACCGGGATGAAAGCTGAACTGGTCTCGTGACGGGGGAGGAAGTGGGACTGTGGCTGGCCTTCACAGTGGGTTGGAGGGCTCAGGGGACTGCGCCATGAAACACACTGTGCCTTGAGACTGACGATTTCCCATTGAGGAGATGCCCTCAGCTTGAAAGCCAAGGCCCCGTTTCTCTTTTCCCTCCTGCTCCTCTCCACTGTATTTCTTCATACGCCAAGGAGATTGGCCCGGCTTGTTCACCGATCACATACCTTCACTGTGGCCCCGGGGCCACATCAGGCAAAACTCCCTAAGTCATTCCTGAGCAGCGCAACCAATACCCTGACAGCTGCTCTGTGTTCTCCTAGATCC
>NW_027689426.1:0-361 GCF_054177405.1 Leptonychotes weddellii | reverse complement strand
CTTTTTAAATGTTAGATCTGGAACCAGAAGTTGCCCTTCAGAGAATGATTTTTTATTTTCCTGTTCCTCTCCCCACATTTCTAAATGAGTTTGGTAGGGTCAGAGAACCACCTACAATGGGAAGTCTAAAGAAAGAATAGACATTCACTGCTCTAGGAAAAGAGATCTGGCAGGGGTAAGGGTTAAGGAAAGACTAAGTTTTCTACTTGAAACTCACAGTCTATGTGGGTATGGTGGCGTGTCTTGGGTAAAATCCCAAACACAGGGATTCTGTAGTCCTGGATTGGGTTATTTCGAGAGTATGGGATCTGTGTAAGAGAACAAAGTTTTCCAGCACTTGATCATGAGTCACAGTCCCATG
>NW_027689425.1:0-6968 GCF_054177405.1 Leptonychotes weddellii | reverse complement strand
TTTTTTAAAAAAATATTTTATTTATTTATTTGACAGAGAGAGAAACAGCGAGAGAGGGAACACAAGCAGGGGGAGTGGGAGAGGGAGAAGCAGGCTTCCCACGGAGCAGGGAGCCCCATGCAGGGCTCAATCCCAGGACCCTGGGATCATGACCTGAGCCGAAGGCAGACGCTTAACGACTGAGCCACCCAGCGCCCCAATCTTTTTTTTTTTTTTTAAGATTTTATTTATTTATTTGAGAGAGAGAGAATGAGAGAGAGCACATGAGAGGGGTTAGGGTCAGAGGGAGAAGCAGACTCCCCGCCGAGCAGGGAGCCCGATGCGGGGCTCGATCCCAGGACCCTGGGATCATGACCTGAGCCGAAGGCAGACGCTTAATGACTGAGTCACCCAGGCGCCGCTAGGCTTACAGTTTTACTGTGGTATCTCCTTGGCAGCTCCAGACTCGGCTTTTCTTGTATTCAGTCAACAAACATGTATTGAAAGTCTTGCTCTGCTGTTAGTCTGTGTCAGCCTGGGAAGCAGTCTCACTTCTCATAAAGCCCGTTGGCCTGGGCTATAAATCCCCAGGTCTTTGGGGGAATTGATACCAACAGGAACCAGTACCACTGTCCTTTATCATGGGATTCCTACTTTTTACAGAAGACCTAGTCTTGACCTTCACTTTCTCCAGTGAAACTTTCACTTGCCCGCTAGTTCCCACATTGCTTCTCTCCATCGACATTCCCACTGCTGGGTCCAAGCCATGACCACCACAGCCGCAGCCTCCTCTCTTGCCTTCTTCCAGGTCATTCTCCATACTGCTGCCCGGGGGATTTGTGCAAAAGGGAGGATCTCATCAGCTACTCCCTGCTTATAACCCTTCCGTGACTCCCAGAGACAAAACTCCTCAATGTGGCCACCAGGCTCTGTGTGCTCTGGGTTTCATTTTGCTCTGTACCTCCCCCAACTCCAACCCACTGACTCCTTCCCCTACACACACACACACACACACACACACACACACACACACCCCCTCTCTCTTCCTCTCCCTTACCTCCCCTCTCTCCCAGCTACACTGGTTTCTTTCAGCCCCTCATACCACCATATTCTCTCCTACCCCAGGACTTTTGCACATGCTCTTCTCTCAGCCTGGAATGCAAGTGAGCACACATAATAAGTGTCACCCTTCAGCCTGAAGGATGGTAGATTAGTGTTTCCATAAGGGGAGACTGAGAGACATTACTCACGGGGGTACATTAAGCACCTGTAGCACCGTGGCCTTAGAACTTTGGGGTTTTCCTTGCTTCTTCCACTGTGCACTTGGAGGAACCCAGAACTACTTGATCTCCACGGGATCTTCTTGGCCTGCCCATGAGCACTCCCATGACCCACTTCTATGTGGGCCCAGGGAGCCAAAGATAAAGCGAATGGGGCTGTGGACAGTCCAGTTAGTAGGGGACTCACTGATGTTTCTTACTTTGGAAAAGGTTGACCAAAAAGGTGGAGTTTATGGAGGATATGTGTAGTTCTTCTTGATATGCCAAAATGCACCTCTCTGAAGATGCCCAGGCAGCATCATTCTGACTCCCCATAGAATTACCTTCACTGCCTTATATTTTGGTTCCTATATGTCTTCATCTTTAACTGAGGGACAGTGCAGGAGAGTTCCAATGGGGTATTGTTGAGGACGTTGGTTGCTGTAGTAACTGTCAAGGACCTTGAGGGGTAATTTAGTTCTCATGTCAGGAACAGGAAGATTTGTGATTCTCGCCTGCCCTTGCTTTCTTTTTTTATATTATAGAGCCAGGGACTGGGTCAGGTGACCGATTATGTTTTCCTCTTTGCTCTGGCCACCAAGAAGTTCAAGACCAAATCTTTGGCCAGCTTCTTGCAGTCTCCAGCATAGGGGTTATGCCTGTTCTCCCTCTTAGTTTCACATTTGTTTCCTACTCCTATTTCCTTCTGGCTCGGCTTTTTTTATTAGCTTGTTCAAAAAACTTTCTTTCTTCTCTAATGAGCATAATCCTTTTAATCCTTTTCAGAATAAAGGAAGACATAAATACACATGCAGATGTTAGGTTTCATTACACGATTCAACTACTGTTCACCCCTGAGGGCGCATGGGGCATCTGCCATGTGCCAGGCACTGGGCCACATGACCAAATTTACAGGATGGAATTCAAAGAAAAGGAAAAGGAGGCACAAAGAGGTATCTTGCCCAGCGTCGCAGGCTGGCAATTGGCAGAGTCTAGTTTTAAGGTCAGCTCTGTTCTTTAAAACCTGTGCTTTGAATCGCTACCTTGAACTTCCTGCACTGTAATTATTTGGCTACTTGTCTTTCTCTGAGACCTGACTGGGAATTCCAGGAGGGCAGCATTCCTGATTTGCCTCTTGTATTTCTGGCATCTGGCACCATGTTTGAGATACAATAGAGGTTCCATAAATATTTGTGGAGGGGGTATCAGCTTGGGCTGGGTTTGGGGGGAACAATTTTCTCTTATTCCAAAAAGTAGAGTAAAGATCATTTTGAAACAATTCAAGATTCTGAGCATTCTATTTAATCAAAGCTTTTCAGTAGATAACGTCCTGGACATTTTCTGTGGTGGTAAGAAAACCTCTGTAGCCAGTGCAAGTTAGACATGGGGTTACCTTTGTCTAAGGCACGGGAAGGTATTAACATGAGTTTAATCCCATTTGACCTTTTCTGTTGGGGACAGGGAGAAAAGAATCTTGATAACTAAATCGTACAACCCTCAAATTGCACAAATAGGCTCATTCCGAAGGAGATGCTAGTTGAATAAAGTAACTTTTGTTGTCTTATCAAAGAGGCTCTCTGCAAGAGAATCTTTCTTTTGCTTTGCAGATGTTTTGGGTGCAGAGGCTGTGAAGGCTGATTGTAAATCTCAACAGTGTTGGCTCTCGGAGCTCTTGAATTACACATGTAAAATTAGATGCAGGAAATGATGATTTAATCTTGAGCAAATCACATCCCAAATCCTGGATTCCCAGAGGATTGGGTTCTTTTTCCATCCCCCACCCCATTTTTAAATCAGAAGTGCAGAGAGGTATGGGGGCATGCCTCAGGTTGTATTGGGAGTCGTGGGTGGGAATGATCTTAGACTCTCCCATCAAGATGGGCTTGAGTTTAGCAACTGGCACCATCTTGCTTGTGAGGCCAAAGCTGTATATAACTTTCATGTGCTGAATGAGATCATCATCCCTCAGTTCCCTAAATTGATAGAATAGGATGCGGATACATCCCCAAGATGTGCGTAGAATGTCTGTGGTCCCTTTATCCATCTCCCTTTGCAAACTTGTGTTGCGGAGGCTAAAGCATAGAGGTGTAGGTGATAGGGGGGTAGGAGGTAGAGGCCTACGAGTGGGGAGAAGGTCAGCATTATGATTCTTACTTCATATTTGGTTTTGGAATTTTAGAAGAAAACTTTTTCTATATTTTGACATACCTTTAGACTCATGAGAAGATGCAAAAATGGTGCAGAGTTCCATGGACGCTTCACCCAGCTTCTCCCAGTGACATTGTCTTACACAACCATAGTACATCACCGAAACCAGGGAAATGACCCTGGCAGGATATAATGAACCAAATGACAAGAGAAGGTCTGCATTGTTTACGTGCTCATATATGTGGATGCAGTAACTGCTTGCTTGTGCCAACCTCTTTACAGACTGATATCATTTAAATCCTTTTAAGAATACTTTTAGGTGCATACTGTCTTTATCCCCATTTTAGAGACAGGGAGACTGAGGCAGAGAGGGGTCAATAATCTGCCTGAGTGCATGCAGCTAGTAGGTGGTGCAGCCATGAGACAAACCTGGAATCTGACTCCGGAGCCTACACTCTGAACTTCTTCTGTGCTGTCTCCCGATTCAGTAGTACAATTTCTTGGAAGTAAGGACTTAGATCATGCACCCCTCTAAACTTGCTGCAGCGATTTGCAGGTGGTAGGGGCTCACTATGTATTTAGGTTTGGTTTTGAGGATACATAGGTAGGGACGATGCAGTATGACAAGACTGGCTCCTTCTGCTCTCCCAGAACTTTCTGATGAGTCTAAGTCACAAGAACTAGGAAGGAAACAGTCTGGGGAAAAAAAAGAAGAATGGGAAATACCTACACATTGTCATGGCCCACAGAGGTGTCTTGACCTGATACCAGCATCCTAAGCCATGTAGGCAGAGAATGGATCCACCTTTCTGGGCTTTGCTGCCCATAATGGAGGTGGGTCCCCCATAGTGGACCCAACTTTTCTCTATCAGGGCACAGATATCTCCTTGCTAGGAGCTCTGGAGTGTGTAAGCTTCAGCAACAGTTAATCTGCAAACTGTTTGTGCTGGGTCTACTTCCATCATTTCTTCACTTTTCCTTTCTTTGTTTTCCTTCAGTCAGCCCTAACGCAAATATGTGGTCCCTAGCTAAATATCAACGAGTGGCAGGTGACATGAAGTTACACAAAATGGTACCTGGGGATAGTGAATGAGGGTGGGGGCAGGAACCAAACAGGATAAATTGATTTCAGATCAAAAAAATAATTACTGTGCACCCATAATAGACCAGATGTTGTGCTCACCACTCAGGATCTAGGGGACCCTAGCTCTGGTCTGAGGCAGCTTGTGTGTGATGGCTGCAGTTTTATAGAGGGACAGAGCTCTCAGACATGGGTTCACGTCCAGTGCCCATATCATTGACCAGCTGATCGACTTTGGGCAAGTCCATTAACTTTTCTGGCCCTCAGTTTTCTCACCTGTAAAGTCAGGATAATACCTTCATTGCAAGTCAACTGTGATAAATGAAAGATGACAGATGTAAAAGACCACATACTGTACAATTTCATCTGTATGAAATGCCCAGAAAAAGTAAATATATAGAGACAGAAAGTAGTAGATTAGTAGTTGCCTGGGTCTGGGGCTGGGAATGGGAAGTGACCACAAATAGGCATAAGGTGCCTTCTGGTGTGATGGAAATATTCTAAAATTGGATTGTGACGATGATCCCAACTCTAAATTTACTAAAAGTCACTGAACTATACATTTAAAATGAGTGAATTTTACAATATGCAAATTCTACCTCAAGCTGTTTTTAAAAAGTATCTATTGTGAGGCTCAAGTGAGATGATGAATTGGCATCACTTAAGACATTAGGACATGCTGTACACGTGTGCATTATCATTAGCATTTTCAAAATTGGGAATAGACTGTTCTCTGCAGCTGACTGCACACAGGAAATGTTGCTGGGCGAGAGCAATCGCACCAGCTTGGTAGCCTGGCAGCCTAGCATACATCTTTGTAGTAATTCAATGAAAATTGAAAGTTGTAAGTTTCTTAAAGGTTGGAGCTGGCTCTGGATCTGTGTCTCCCCAGGGTCCGGCAGAAATGTCTGCTTTCAGCAATGGTGCACTATTCTTTTGTAGACCAACCCTCCTGACAAGAATAACTAGAGAAGCTGGACAAAATATTTTTTAAGATTTGTTTGAAGGCATTAGCAAGCTACTTAAGTAGTGAGGGTTCCAGAAAGAAAAGAGACACAGAGAAGTGAGCCCGACATTCAATATTGCTTTTCCACTCAAAGGATGGCTAATTCCAAAATGGCAGCTGAGAGACTGAGAAGCTGGTAACTTCCTGCATCTCACAAAGCTGAGGAAAAACATTGGGGCTCAAGATAAACAGTAGGGGATGCTGGTAAATACCATTGTGTCCAGTAGGAACCCTGAGGGGCTGTGCTCTAGGAGGAAGGGTAAACTAGGAATAGAAATAGACCAGTGCTTATAAAAATGAAGCCGAGGTTCAACTCTGCTCAATCCTGATTGGATTAATGTGATTTGCCCTCTCTTAACTGCCTGCCGAAAGCAAAATTTCAATTCTCTCTGGAGAAAAATAACATCATCCAGAAACTCAAATTATCTCAATTTTCATACACAATTTTAGGAATTCAATAAAAAAATAAATTACCAGGCATAATAGGAGGCAAAAGCACATGACTTGAAACCAGAAGCAAAAGGCAGACCCGGAGGAGATCCAGATATATGAGTTATCAAACATGGACTGTATCTTGTATTTTGCATAATTTAATTTCTTAATTCGTGTGTTTTGGGATTTACCAGAATTAGGAGCTGTCTTTCCAGTTGGTCTAGGTCAATTTAGGTTTTCTAAAACCAATGCTATTGAGTTAGTAATAACTTGCTCCCACTTAAATTTACTGTTGGATGGGGTTTGACAAGTATATGTACCTGTGTAAGATACAGAACATTTTCATCACCCCAAAAAGTCCTCTCGTATTCCTTTGCAGTTAGTCCCTCCATTCCTCATGCCCCATCAACCACTTATCTTCCCTCTGTCACTATACATTATTTTACATTTTCCAGTTTCACATACATTGACTTATACAGTATGTGCTATGCTGTGTTTGGCTTCTTTCACTCAGCATAATGTTTTTGAAATTCATCTGTGTGGTTGCAGTTATCAGTGGTTTGTTATTTGCTATTGCTTGTATTTCATGGTAAGACATGGACTTTAAATAACTATGATTAAGATATGTAAGAAATTCGATGATGAGATGGAGAACTTCAGCAGAGATCTGGAAACTATAAAGAAATCATATGGACATTCTAGAACTCAAAAGTATTATAACTGAAATTAATAATCAATATGTGAATTTAATAGCAAGTCAGACACATTTGCATTTATTTATTTATTTATTTTTATTCTTATGTTAATCCCCATACATTACATCATTAGTTTTAGATGAAGTGTTCCATGATTCATTGTTTGTGCATAACACCCAGTGCTCCATGCAGAATGTGCCCTTCTCAATACCCACCACCAGGCTAACCCATCCTCCCACCCCCCTCCCCTCTAGAACCATGTTTGTTTTTCAGAGTCCATCGTCTCTCATGGTTCGTCTACCCCTCCGATTTCCCCCGCTTCATTCTTCCCCTCCCGCTACCTTCTTCTTCTTTTTTTTTTTTTTCTT
>NW_027689424.1:0-14612 GCF_054177405.1 Leptonychotes weddellii | reverse complement strand
TGGGGGGCACGTGCCCCTTTGGATCCCTACATTTGTATCTTTGGGGTAAATACCCAGTACTGCAATTGCTGGATCGTAGGGTAGCTCTATTTTCAGTTTTTTGAGGAAGCTCCATACTGTTCTCCAGGGTGGCTGCACCAGCTTGCATTCCCACCAACAGTGTAGGAGGGTTCCCCTTTCTCTGCATCCTCGCTGAAAGGCCAGATTCTTGAGAGGATAAGCATTGCTTTGTTCTTCATCACACCCCCAGCCCCAGAACAGTGTGCGGGGGGGCATAGTTAGCGCTCAATAGATATCTGTTTGAATAAATGAACACATTAACAAAAACATGATTTCTAGAGCAGTCATTCTTAACCAGGGGTGATTTTGCCCTCCAGGAGACATTTGGAGATATTTTATTATCATTGTCATGACTGGGATGAGGGTAATACTAACGTGTATTAGGTGGAGACCAGGGATGCTACTACACCTTCTACAATTCACAGGACAGCTCCCTACAACAAAGGATTGCCTGATCCAAAATGTCAATAATGCTGAGGTTGAGAAACCATGGTTCCACCATTCTGCAGTGTCAGGACTCTGAGTCTGTGCCTCTGTGATTTTGGGGGGTTCCCCCCCTGGCTGCAAAATAGTTGCCATGACTCCAAGCATCACATTCACCATTCCAAGAAAAATAAATTCTCTCTCTCTCTCTCCCTACCTCTATCTCTCTCTCTTTCTCAGAGGAAAATCTTTCATTATATGGCCAGTGACACATACTGGGCCACATGTTCACCCCTAATCTAATCACTGTCTAAGGAAGACTGAGATACCATGATTGGCTTGGGCCAATTGACTCATCTCATGGGACTGGACCCAGGGCCTTGGAACAAAATCAGGGTAGTAGGAGTGACAAAGTAGGGGAAATGGCTGTTGGGTAGTCAACTCAACCAACAGTGTCTGTTATTGAAAACTATTTCATTTTTCACTTCTATTGCTCCTATCACCAAAACCAAAACCAGCCAAGCAAGTGAAAAATGCTTTGCTCTTTCTTCCAGTTACTTCCCACCCAGAACCCCACCTTTGCTGAGCTAGCCCCATTCCTCAGCTTGCCATCAGACCCTGCATTGTCTACAAGTTTGCCTTTGAAGCCTGCTCAATCAGATGCCCCTTCCAGGGTCCTTTCAACAGAGCCAGGCCCCCACTTTCCACCAGAAGACCCTTGCTGGCTAGGCAGATCTAAGCTGCTGGTAGCATCAGCACAAACATGCAAGTTCACCAAAGAGGCCTGACCCCAGAAAGGCAGGTGGGAGTTAAGCAGCGAGCCAGGCTGCAGATGCCAGACAGCTGTGCACATCTTTAGAGCAGAGACGAAAAACAGATACTTAATGTATCTGGTTAGAAATGAGGATTTTCTGGTTTGGTTATGCCTGTCATTTTGAATGTGTCTCTTCTATTATTTACAGCATTTGTGCACCTGACCTTGTCAGTTTCACCCCGAGAAGCAGCTCAGTGAGCCACCCTCAGAGGCTGGCCCAGAGGCTCAGCGGGGTTCCCTGCCCAGCCTCCACTTGCAAGGGCCAAGTCTGCGTGAAGATGCTCAGGAGGGAAAAGGTTTAGGAAGCTGCAGATAACACTTCTCAACTCAGGGCAGGGTCGAAGCAAACTGAGTCCTTGATTCCATCCTCTTCTGCTTACACCCCCAAACCCGCTGACGGCCCCAACATCCGACCAATACCCAGTCCCACCCTCTCAAGGTTATCCTTGGTTCCTTTTCTTTTCTCATCGGCACGTCCATTCCATCAAGAAGTCCTGTTGGCGCTTAAGAAAACATATCTCCCAAATCCAGCCCCCTCCTCAGCACCTCCACAGCCATCGGCCTGGTCCGAGCCCTAGGCATCTCCAACTTACCACACCGCTCTCCTGCTTCCCTCCTTGCTCCCTTTGCAAGCCGGTCTCCACACAGCAGCCAGAGGGATCTTTAAAAAAAAAGAAGCCAGAGCAGGTCCCTACCCTGCTTAAATCCACCCATAACCAAGCATTGGATTTAGAATAAAATCTGCATTCCTGGCTGCGGCCTCCGAGCCCTGCAGGGTTGGTCCCCGGGAACCTCCACGCCAGCCATAGCCCCTGTCTGCTCCTTGCTGCAGACTTAGTCCCACCTCACAGCATAGAGCTGGCCGCTCTCGCTGCCCAGGAACGCTCTGCCCTCAGACTGGCCCTGCCCTTTGCTGCACGTGCCTTACTCCTTGTCCTTCACAGCTGTGCTCAGATAAATGAATATTGCCTTTTCTTCAGATAGATAGATGGATGATTGATGGATAGATAGAATGATGATAAATAGATAGATGATAGATGATAGATATGATGGAGGTATGGAGTTACAGAGGTGGGTATATACACACACAATGTATATATATATATTGATATATAATCACTATAACCTTGATTATATATATATAGCACCACAAGATGTTAATTGTGTTACTCACCCACCCCCCATATCCTTAACTACATCTGGACAATTTTGAGTTTAATCTCTGGGCGGTATGGAGGGTAGAGTTTGCTGCTCACCTGCAACACAGGTATTTTGAGCAGGAACTCTGGTGTCGCGCCGTCTAGGTTCAAGTCCCAGCTCCACCTTTGCTGGCTGTGTGCCCTTATGGAAGATATTTAAAGACCTCTTTGCCTCGATTGCCCCATCTTTCAATGGGGACAATAATGGGGCTCACCCTAAAAACTGTTGTGAGAACTAAACGGGCTAATATGTGTAAATACAACCCTGAGATCGTGACCTGAGCTGAAACCAAGAGACGGACGCTTAACCAACTGAGCCACCTAGGTGCCCTATTCTTTATTACTTTTTCCACTGTGTGTTTCCATTGTTAGATTCACCAAAATTAAAGGCTCTTTTTGGTAGGAGTTTTTCTTGTTCATGCAATTTCCCTCCTTGTCCTTTTCAAAGCTCTTCACCTTGAATTTTAATTTGTTGGGCCCCAGAGCCCAAGCACTTCCCAATTTTTCATGCTGCCTGTCTGAATCAAAACTCGTGCCTAGAAATCCTGTGTGATCAAGATTTATGTCAATGCCCACAGCTCATGCGTGTCCATTGTCAAGACGGGGTAATTCCTCTTGATGGATTTCTTTACAAGAATAACCTTTTGAAGGCAAAGAGAAAGAGACTGACTGAGAGGTATAGTGGACATCTGTTGTTTGTCTGTCCAGAATCCATTTCTTCTTCTGGCCACAGAACCCCAGTTTTCACCTGGGGACCCCCAGCCCCCCCAGGCCCATCTCCCTCAGTGCAAGCTCTGGCCAATCGGAGTAGCTCACAGTCCAGCCACAGCGATGGGTTCAGCGGTGGGCAATTGACTGAAGTCATCTGATAAAATTCTAAGCCAGGATATTAGCTGGAACGTTTTGGGAAGAGGTGCCGTCTTTCTTCTGAGGTTTCTAAGCTTGGAGAATAATAAATCATGGCATGGCTGGAGGCCACCTTTGTCATGAGATGGGGAAAGTCTGCTTGAAAAGCGAAGCAGAGTTGAGAAAGAGAGAGAGAGTAAAAAATTCATCATGACATCATCTTTTGAGCTACTGGATTCAGTTATGCTTAACCCGGATACCTCAGTTTTGGTTTTTTTTGTTTTTTGTTTAGCTACATGACCCAGTACAGTCCTGTTTGTTGGGGGTTTTTTTATAAACTTTTATTTATTTATTTGACAGAGAGAGACACAGCGAGAGAGGGAACAAAGCAGGGGGAGTGGGAGAGGGAGAAGCAGGCTTCCCGCAGAGCAGGGAGCCCGATGCGGGGCTCAATCCCAGGACCCTGGGATCATGACCTGAGCCGAAGGCAGATGCTTAACGACTGAGCCACCCAGGCGCCTCTAAGTCCTGTTTTTTGAATAAGACAGCTTGAGTTGGATTTCCATCAGAGCCAGCTGAAAAGCATCCTGAGTAATACAGTGAGTGGTAGGCAGTTTACCCAAGTGCCTACTGAGAAAAAAATCCCTGTCCATCAATCCTCTGTTGGCCCTTTGCCACTTCTTGAACCTTATAGCCTTTCCCTCACCCACTCTGTTCCAGCTACCCTAGCCTCCTGGCTGTTCCTGGAGCACACTAACTTGTCCCACCTCAGGGCCTTTGCACTTGCTGTTCCCTCTGCCTGGAGGGCTCTTCGGCCTGCTTCTCACACAGCGGTTTCCTTCACATGCTTCAGGACTCTGCTCAAACACTGACTCCTCGGAGGGGCCACCTCGGCAAGCCTATCCAGACAGTCTCCCTATCACCTGCTTTTCAGGTTGCCACAACACACCTGTGCGATGCTGTCCTGTCTATTCGATCCTTCACTTGGTTACTACTTGTCTCCCCCTGGAATTAAGCTGCTTTCGCCGCCATAGCCCTGATGTTTAGAACAATGCCTGGTTTGCAGAAGATGCTCAATAAACATATTTGAAATAATGAACGAAGGAAGATTAAGAGGGAGGGAGGAGGGAGGAAAGGAAGGAAGGAAGGAGGGCAGAGGGAGGGAAAAGAGGAAATGAGGCAGGGAGGAGAAGGGATGGGAGCTTAGATTCACACAAACGTTCCAGATTAAGAGCTTCTCCCTTATCCCCACACACTCAGACTTGGTCCAGAACCAAACTCAGAGACAAGAGCCTTTGAAATCCCATCTTGGAATGTCCCTCTGGCCTGCCACTTAATTAAATGACCCCATAATGAAATTTCTCCCCATGGAGTCCATATTTAATAATTAATTGACCTCTTCAGCCCGGCCACAGTCGGAGCCTCATCAATTATGCATCTTTCCCTTCTGCACTCAACACGCACCTCCCAGAAAACAGGGCCCAAACAGGAGAGGCTCCGAGTGGTCAGAGGTGACAGGGGGGGTCCCTCCAAGGGGTAAAGGTCCCCCACAGTGCTGACCTGCTGGGGACAGATAGGGAGGAATGGGAGAGGGGCAGACCCAGTCTTGGGCCTGAGGCTTGTACTATCTGTGGGGCCCTCTTTAAGAAGAAAACAAAATTACTAATACAAAATCAGGCACAAAAGTAAATATTTACATAGAAAAAAGAAGCCAATTACTTTCTTAGAAGCTGACACAAACCACAAAATCCAGCAAAAAGAAAATATATTTTTATTAACTGCCTGGCACACTTTGAGAGTCATTAATTCAGCGAGTATTTAATATTAGTCACTTCACAAGAAAATTTGAAATGCCTTGAAATGTCGTAGTTCATGTAGGAAAGACACTTGGGGCCATTTCCCCTTTTGACCACAGACGTCTTGATGATCTCTTCCTATAAATACCATTTCCCAGAGGGAGAAAAGAAAATGCAACTCATTCTTTCCTCTAAAAAGGTTGATCAGAAAAAAAAAAATCGACAGTTTAGAAAAGTTTCCTTTGAGGGGTGCCTGGGTGGCTCAGTCGGTTAAGCATCTGCCTTCGGCTCAGGTCATGATCCCAGGGTCCTGGGATGGAGCCCCGCATCAGCCTCCCTGCTTCTCCCTCTCCCTCTGCACCCCGCCCCGCTTGTGATCTCTCTCTCTCTCTCTCTGTGTCAAATAAATAAAATCTTTAAAAAAATAATTTTTTTTTTAAAATAAAGACCGTTCCTCCAAATAGAGTCACATTCTGAGGTCTTGGGGTCTGACTTCAACATAAGACTTTGGAGAGGGACACAATTCAGCCCATGACACAAGCATTTGTAGAAGGGCTCTCGAATTTGGGAAAAGCATTCTCAAGTGTCTTTCCTACATGAGCTAAAATATTTCAAGGCCTTTCAGGTTTTCCAGGTACAGTGACTAATCTCAAATTCTCACTAATTGATGACTCTCATCAACTAGTTTGTCGATGATGTCCATCCTTGCACAATGATTATGACTTTGGGGCCACAGTGGCCAGAAGGAGTTTTCTGGGAAGCCATTCTCACACCTGGAGAACATGCAGTGACTTAACCATGCCCAGAGACGGCTGTGAGCCACCTGACAGGTCTCATATGGCCAACGAAATGCAATCCCAACCAAACTTCCCTTCAGCCAGATCCCTAAGATTCCTAAGAGAGAGACAATGGTCTTAGGGGATAGTAGTCAAAATATCATACTTTTACAGATGTTACAAGCATGTGGCCCCGTGACTGTGGTGTTAGGGCTCCTCACAGGGTTTTGGAAGGTGCCTGGTCAAGCACTGGGCAAGTTTGAGCATTAACTTCACAGCAAGTCTGCCTCCAGGTAGGTCCAGGTGATGAGCTTCCCTTCCTCAAACCCCATAGGGTTCTGGCCAGGCCAGCGTTGCAAAGAGAGAGAGAAAGCAAAAGAGCTTGGTCATGGCCTTAGGAGAGCAAGCCTAAGCCTCAGTGGTTTAATTGAAAAGGAAAGACCATCTACTGCCACCTGAAATCCCCACAGCATAGCTCTGCTTCAGGGTCAGCCTGATTTCCAGAGTTTCCTTCCAGCACCCATAGGTGAAGGCTCTGGAAGCGAGTGCTCCAGAAACAGGTTTTTCTCCAACACAGCAGAGTGGCCCAAACCTCAATCATACTCTCAATTTTCTCGATGATGTCCATGTCCACGAGCCATTTAATTAATGTTTTACTATTCACCTAGTGCTTCTTTCAAATGGATTTATTTTTTTAAAGTCAGCCTCATCCTAAGCGATAATATCTACGAAAGCATCCCCATGAAGGGTTCTGACATGCCTCTTCTGTTTTATTTTTTCCCCATATACACTCAAATGATCAGAGGATATCCATCTCTTGCTTTGTGCCCCCGCCCCGGGGAGGGGGGTCTCAAAGCCCTGGTCAATTAATCCTCACAGCAACCGTGCCAAGAACAAACTTTTCTTATCATCCTATTTTACAGCTGAGAAAAGCGAGGTACAGAAAGGGCACGTAACTTGAGGCAGCTAATCCAGGAAAAAGATGGGGAGCCAGTAGGGAAAGGGACAAAGAAAAGAGACAACAGACCAACAGTCTGGTTCTTGGTGTCTAAGCGGGGAGTGGAGGAGGGAGGGAGAGGGGAGAAGAGGGAGAAAGTGGAGTCTCTGAGCCCGGACATGGAGAGGGAGAGGAAGGGGCTCCCAGTAGGCACACTGCTTCCCTTTTAGCATCATGATGTGTCAGGGGTCTGTCCTACTGTCAGGGCTGCACTCAGTCGTTCAACATGGGACTTGAAGAAATAGAGACTCAGTAGGAGGTGACAGGAATTATAAGGCAGAGTGCGTCAGAGGCGCCCCACCACGCCACCCAGGCAAACGAGTCCTTCGAGGCTGGCCTTCTAGTCCCCTGGCCCCATCCGAACTTGAACAGCCTCTGCTGCCCCAGCGGCCTCTGCCTGACATGTCCTCATCACCAACGCAGCTTCTCCCTGCCTCCCTCCGGATCCACCTTGCAGATCCCATAAACCCGCTGGAGCTGGGGCGTTCCTCACTCGGGTCCTTCATCATCGCTGCCATCCGTGTACTGCGTGCCAGGCAATTCTAGGCACTGGGGAGACAGTCACCAACAAACCCAAGTCCTGTCCTCACAGAGTCGACATTCCCTGAGGAGGTAAGCCAGCTGCTGGAAAAACAGCCCTCCAGCCTCAGCTTCTTTCTTCTTTTTTTTCTGAAAGTGGGTTTCTCATGCAGAAGAGATTTTTGTCTGTTTCATTTACTGCTGTTTCCCATGAACTTGGCACACAGTAGGCACTTTATCGTGATGTGCTGCTTGAATGTGGCAGTATCAGCCCATACCAGGGAAACTGAGCACGAAAAGAAGGTACAGAGTCAGGCTGGAGCAAGGCCACTCAGGCCCTTGGAGCATGGGAGGGATCAAAATTTTATTCTTGTGGAACAGAGAATTATTGAAGGGTTGTTGTTTTTTTAGCAGCCTTGGATGAGCTCAGGTTTTCATTTTGAAAAGATCACTCTGGCTGCTGCAGGTGAAAACCTGGCAAAGTGTCTGATGCTGGAAATATGGATTCCGTTCCACTAGCCCCTGGGACAGCCACGTGAAGGAGTGTTTGAGAGATGGAGATGGAACCAGGAGGACCCCTGATCCTGGCTTTGCCGAGAAGAGCCTCATATTGGGCCTTTGGAAATCAAGCCTTAATGAGCTCTCCTGTCAATCCCATCGACCACGGAGGGAGCAGCTGATGCCAAGAGGAGGCTCACTCCCCACTTGGACCTGTGGCCCCACTGCAGGTCCACCTCTGTCTGCAGGGCCCTAGGGAACCATAATTATACAAATCAGTCCTGTAAACATCTTGGGAAAAACACAGTTTGCACCTTGATTGGTCTTTTAGAGGAAGCAGAGTGCTCCAAGAGATTGAGGCTGTTGATATAAACCTATATAATAGGACAGAACCTCAAAACCCCACCACAGCATTTCACATACACGCCGGGACCAGCAAAAAATGGAAGTGGAGGGGTCACTCAGCACCACCGAGTGTCTCTTAGGGACAGTCCTGAACTGGGAGTCCCTGGTGGCGCTACCACCTGCTGGATGTCCTTGGTGCCAGGCTGATGCCACCTGGCTTGTCTCCACCCATGAGTGAGGTAGGTCCCAGGAGCTGAGATGCTCCTTGGGGCTCTAAGTTCCTGTCGGGAGGAGGCTCTGGGTGCGACAAAGGAGTCAGGGGTTCCTCGCCCTGCCCTCTCAATCACCCACTTTCTCCTGCGCTCTCACTATCCACCCCCTGCCCTGCGGGTGGGGGGGAAGGCCGAGGTAATGACCCCTCGACAGCTGCGCGCCGGCTAAGCAGCCTCCCCCTCCCGGGCCCCTGCCCTCCTCCCCGCCACCTCCCGAGACAGGTTCGCACCTGCTCGGGGCCATTTCTCATCAATTAGGCCTTGGCAGCGCTTGAATGGGGCCCGGCGAGGGCGCGGCCCGCGGCCCCTCCCCGCGCCGCCCGCGGCCTTTCCCCGCGGCCCGGAGCACACAGATGGCAGCCCGCGCGCAGCTGCCCGCCGGGCTCGCGGGGGCCACAATCGGCCAAGTGTTCGCAGCCCCCGGGTTGGGCAGGGGGCCGGGCACACCTGCGCCGGGCAGATGGTGCCGCCCGCGGCAGCAGGCACCGGGGCCCCTCCGGGGACCCAGAGGTGGTGGGACGAGAGCGGGGGGCGGGGGGGGGGGGCCGCACCGCGTGGCGGTTCCTTTCGGAGCTTGGAATCTGGGGAAGGGGCCACCGAGAAAATGGCATCGGGGGCGGGCGGGGGCACCAAGCCACGCCCTCGTCCCTCCACCTCGCTGCGCCCCCTCGCGCCCCTGGCCAAGTGGCCTGTCCAGCCCGCCTTGATGCAAAAAAGAGTGCATCCCTCTCGGTAACCTAAATGCCCAGCACTAGGGGATTGAGTAGGAAAAATGCGGCCTCTATTTCTGCAGGGCTCCGACAAGGAGCCGTGAAAAAACATGATAGGAAAGGCAAGTCCCAAAGCAAAATATTCAGCATAATCCTACTCTGGGGGTCCCAGGTGGAATTCTGGCTCCATCGCCTGGGAGCTCTGCAAGCTTGGTCAGGTCACTTCGTCTTTTCCAACCTCGGTTCTCTTATCTATGGCATAGCGTCATAACAGGGCCACTGCAAGAGTTAAATGAGATAGTGCCTTGAGAATGCCTTCCATAAGTACACAGCAAGTACTTAATAAAATAGTTCTTATTTCTTATTATAAAAGTAGCACATACTGCTGGTTAAGAATTCACACTTTATCAAATTATATAGGGTTTAAAGTTAAAGTGACCCATCTTTCTCCTCCACCTGAGATAACCATTAGTGACAGTCTTGTGTCTTGCCCCATGATTCTTCCCACATTATATGTACATACATAGACTCCAAAATCAAATGAGGGTCAGATTAATTTAGTGCTTAAAATCTTGGACTCTGGGGCCAGACTACCTGCACTCAGAAAAACCAACTCTGTTGTTACCCTGTTGTGTGTCCTGGGCAAATGACTTAACTTCTCTGGGCCCTAGTTTCCTCATCTATAACCTTGGAGGAAGGTCATGAGGTTCACTGACTGAGCTAATGCACACAAAACACTTTGAACAGTGCAAATAGAAATATTACATTTGTTGTAGATAGTATTTTGTAACTTTTTTTTCCTTACTATTGGATGCATTTCTGGGCCAGAAAAGTCCAAGCAATCACATTCCCTTTCACAGCTGTAAAATGTGCCATCCTCCGATGGACCATTGCAGATTTAAGCAGTCCTCTCTGAGGGGCTCTGGGCTTGGCTTCCCAATGCTACAGTGATCACCACTGAATGCCCATCTTTGTGCCCTGCTGAGGGATCTTCTGTCCAGTCAGGTCCTAGAGGTGATGTTGTAGGCTAAGGCTCCATGTAGTTTGGCTCTCCCAGGGCTGGGACTTGGGTGAGGCAACTAAAGGACTCAGGCACAAAATTTAAGAAGACACTCAAAAAAAAAAAACAAAACACCAACTCAGTGATCAAGAGAAATCATATGTTAATGCAATATTTTTAAAAATCAAAAATAGGGGCGCCTGGGTGGCTCAGTGGGTTAAGCGGCTGCTTTCGGCTCAGGTCATGATCCCTGGGTCCTGGGATGGAGCCCCACGTCCAGCTCCCTGCTCAGTGGAGAGCCTGCTTCTCCCTCTCTCTCTGCCTGCCTCTCTGCCTACTTGTGCTTTCTCTCTCTGTGTCAAATAAATAAATAAAATCTTTTAAAAAAATAAAAAATAAAAAATAATGCTAAAAATAGTCCACGATGAACAAAAGATCACAATTTTATCCACGGGATCGGCAGTGCTATACTGAAGTGTATTGGAGCCTGTGGCCAAAGGAAATGGATGCCTCTATATACATCGTTTTATATATTCTTTAATGGCAATTTTTTTCTAGAACATTCGTTGAAAAAATATATTGAAAAGTTGAAAACTAGGTATATCAAACTCTTAGGATTATTTTATGGTTAAATATTTTATTTATGCCCCAAACAGAATTTGTATCAGTTTTACTCTCCTGACTGTAATGGAAGCAAACTCATCACTAATATTCTCACACTCGTACCCATGAAAAAAAATTACATAAAACATATATATGAGGGATACACATTTTTCCTTTGGCCTCAGGCTCCAATATGACTTAACAAGGCACTGGCTCTTGTCAATTTGCCTTTCCCAAGAATTACAACAATTGACACTCCCACAGACAGCAGACTGGGTTTTTCGAGCTTCTCTTGGGATTAAGGGGCTTTCAGCGCAGGGTCATTATCTCCACCTTCGGTTCTTGTCTGAGAGGAGCCGGGAGCTGGCGTGCCTACCTGGGCTGGCTTTCTGTCCTCACTGACTCTCGACTCTCGAGCAATCCCCAGAAGACTCTGCCGAAGCCTGGGCCGGCTCAGGTTACTCAGGCTGCGACTGAGGCCTCATCTCGGATCAGCAAAGCCCCTGCCAGGCACCCGGCTCTTAGGGAAACCTTTCAACTCTGGGGTAGACAAACTCGAAAAACCCTGGAGCTGCCTTGGGGCAACAAAAGCAGCTCCTGAGATGCCTAGAAGTGGGACCCTACTGCAATAATGTCATTAGTGTCCCCTTGCCCGCGTCATGGCCGGCAAGAGAGGCTCGGCTCCTCTACCTACTTGTTCCCTCGGTGGACACCCGGCACCGCGCTCCGAGCGGCCCCCACTCCAGCCCTGGGACCCGGGCGAGTCAGTCACGGTCGCTGGAGCTCAGAGGGGCAGACACGAGGGTGAACAAAGAGCTTCCAAGACCCTTTCATGTCTAGTATCATCTCACCACGTTGTTCTGAGAGAGTTGGGAGCGCTTGGGCCCTGACAGACTTGGATGTCAGCGGGTGTCCTATGTCCCAAGCCAGTCATAGCTGTGGAAGTAATAAGGACAGTGTTTACCACAGCAGGACGGTTCTAGGCGCTTTTATGTACTACCTTGTTCGGTCCTCTTTGGGCCCCTGTGAGGGACTTTTTAGCACCCTTTTCCAGATGACATGACTGAGGCTTACAGGGGCTTCGTCCCCTGCCTTAGGTCCTGCATATGGTAAGGGGCAGGCTGGGATATGAACCCCAAGTCTGCTCTTAACTGCGACATTGTGAACTTCCGTCCCTCCCATTCTCCCATTCCTAGAAACTGGCACCACCAAAACAAAACAGAGAACAAAAACCAGAAGACCCAGGCCCCATTTCTACTCCACTCTTACCCAGTTCTTGCCACAACTGACTTCCCATCACTCAACTCTCAGAGATCCTGGACATGCGGGGTCCCCGGAAGCAGTGACTAAGACAAGTATCCGAGGGCGTGTCCTTTCGCTGAGAGGTAAGAGGGAATGATCCAAAGGGGAATGGGGAACGAGACAGGGAAGAGAAGCAGCGAACACAATGAGTCCTATCAGGCCAGCGACCACAGCTTCCCCGGTCCTCAGTCCTGGGGAATGGCACCCCTACACTCAGCTCTTCTGCCCAAGGGGAGGGGGAGCTGGGCTATTTACACACTAACATCTGAGAGTCCCTCTTTGGGAGCTGCTGGGGGTAAGGCCTTCCACACTTCCAGGGAAAGGGGCTCCCAGGCACAAAGGTGGATACCAGCAGTTCCAGAAGTTACTAGAGCACCCAGGGACCATTTTCCTTGTCCCTCCCCTCCTCCTCATCCCTTCTGTCCTTGTACACACAACCTGAAGGACTGAATCCCTCCCGGAATTTGTATGTTGAAATCTAATCCCCAGTGCGATGGATTTTGGAGGTGGAGCCTTTGGGAGGTAGGTCACCAGGCTGGAGCCCTCAGGAATGGGATTAGCGCCCTTCTAAAAGGGGCCCCGAGACCTCTCTCGATCGCTCGCTCTGCAAGGTGAGGATATAAGGCCTTGGCCGTCTGCATGTGCCAAGGGTTCTCACCAGAACCTGACCATGCTAGCCTTAGACTTCCAGCCTCTGGAACCATGAGAAATAAATTTCTGTTGTTCAGAAGCCACGAGGCAGGTCACACCGTGTCACAGCTGCCTGAACGGACTAAGATGTGAGAGAAGCCGGAGAAGAGAGGAAGCCAATAGAGTGTGTCACCAAGCATGTTACCACCAGGCACTCTGGGAGACCGCACAGTACACGTGCCTCCTGCAGGGAGAGGGAGCAGCGCGATTTATCCTGCAGACCCCATCCCTCTATCACCGCGTGAGGGCCGCTCCTGCGGGCATTAACTCATCAGCACTCTGGCTTGTCCTGAGCAGGGGCCAAGCATGCTCCTGGGGCCAGAAAAAATTGCAGGCAGCGAATTGCAGGTGTTTGCAGCGAGAGTTCTTTGGTGAGAGGTGGTCTGTTCAAGAGGATGTAGACGGGGCACCAACAGTGGCTGCTCCAAATAGCTTACTCATCAGAAGGAAAACCAGATGCCAGCCACCGTTCATTAAGCACCTACTGTTTGCCTGGCATCACACTGAGTGACTTCCTTGGAGATTTCACTGCAAAGCTTGCTCACGTAGCACCCCCCCCCCATATACAGACGAGGAAGGCAACGCGTAGAGAGGGCAGGAGTTTGCCTAAAGCCCCCACATACCCAGGGAAACAGGGCAGATTCAGGATGAAAACCAGGTCCGTCCGATTTGCCAGACCCGACACTCCCCGCCTCGTGCAATTTCTCTGGATTTCTCTGCATCTCTGAGATTCGTGATCCTCACCAGTCTGGCCCATCGGGTAATGCATACCACAGCTATTATGAGTGCTGAAGTGAATAAAATGCTAATCCTCATCAATAGATTAAACTGAGAAATTCTTAAACCAGAGATCTGCCTGCAATAAAAGCAATTGTGTTGTTTCTTTGTAATTTGACTGCTCACATGAGCCCAGGAACCTGCCTTATAGCTTTACAAATCTGTGATAATTTCCTTCAACTTTTCCATTTTATTGCTGCCATTAAAATCCCGTTGTGTTCTTAAAACAGAAAAAAAAAATGATTAAAACAGATGTGGCTCTTTAAGTTACAATATGAATTTTACAACCCCAGGTTTTATGATACTGAGAGAAATTTCAGCCCCCAGGGTCAGAGGCAAGAAAAATGGGACCGGATTTCTGAAATGGGCTTGGGGAGGGGCGAAGGATTCAGAATGACAAAGACAGCCCACAGAGCTAATTTCCTGACATTTACTTCTCTCTCCAACCTTTGGGACCAACTGCAGAATGTCACACTGGTAGCGTTTTCTCTGCAAAAAGTCCCCACAGCTACTCAAGTTTGACTAAACCACTTTCCCTCGCTCCAGCCTCCTTTCCCAGCCCCTCTCCTCAAATCATACTTTCCAATTAAAAAGTCAGCCCTGGTCTTCGTTTTGTATTTTCTTGAGGCAGCGTTTTGTCATACAAAGAGCATGGAGATCCAAGTTCTGGTCCCAGATCTTCAACTAAGGCACCTTTGGATTTGGGCAAATCACTGAACTAGGTACTTCAATTTCTCTGTCCACAAAACCAAGCAGACCTCTAGGTTCTTGGTGGCCCTGTGACTCCATCATCTCATCTGCAAGAGCTCAGTGCCGGGCGCCAAGGACACAGAATAGTTGTTGCCTGAAAAAATAAATGAATTCTTGCAGGAGGGGAAGAATAAAGGGGGGGGGAATCGGAGCGGGAGACGAACCATGAGAGACTATGGACTCTGAGAAACAAACTGAGGGTTCTAGAGGGGAGGGGGGTGGGGGGATGGGTTAG
>NW_027689423.1:0-361 GCF_054177405.1 Leptonychotes weddellii | reverse complement strand
GCCATCGGGAGGTAGCAGGGCCCCAGGGATCAGGCAAAATTAAGAGAGCAGGTTAAGAGAAGACAGTTAGAAGCTCCCAGAATCTGGAGAGATTCCAGAAACAAGGCAGATGATGTATTATCAGAACCGTAGTACTTAGAGCTTGGGGGCTAGATCTCAGAGAAGAGGTATTAAAACGCCTGATAGGGGCACCTGGGTGACTCAGTCGGTTACGCATCTGCGTTTGGCTCAGGCCATGATCCTAGGGTCCTGGGATGGAGCCCCACTTCAGGTTCCCTGCTCAGCAGGGAGTCTTCTTCTCCCTCTCCCCCTCCCCCCAGCTCGTGCGCTCTCTCTCTCTCTCTTTCAAATAAATAAGTAA
>NW_027689422.1:0-361 GCF_054177405.1 Leptonychotes weddellii | reverse complement strand
ACTGGGTTTGGGCAGCACCGCGTACATATTAGGGTAATGGCTGGAGGAATGGGTGCAGAGAAGGGAACGCTAGGAATGTGGCGGCTGCTAACGTTGGGTCTCAACCGGGAAGGACCTTGATGTTCTCTGAGTGTGGAGTTCTTCCACGGGCACTGGGGAACTACAACAGTTTTATAGAGAGGGATAATTTTTTTTTTTTAATTTTATTGTGTTACGTTAGTCACCATACAATACATCATTGGTTTTTGATGTGGTGATCCACGATCCATTGTTTTTGTATAGCACCCAGTGCTCCATGCAGTACCTGCCCTCCTTAATACCCATCACTGGGCTAACCAATCCCCCCTCCCCCCTCCCCTCT
>NW_027689421.1:0-361 GCF_054177405.1 Leptonychotes weddellii | reverse complement strand
GGGGGGGGGTCTTTGAGTCCCTTTCGGGGAGCCCATGAGGTCAAACTATTTTTATAAATTATGTGCCTTTTTCATTCTCATTATTTCAACATTTAGAGTAGAATTTTCCAGCGGCTGGCAACATGATATGTGATATTGCAGCAGACTGAATATAAAAGCAAAACTAAGAATCCATCTATCTTAAGCCAGACATTATAGAGGTTTACAAAAAAAAAAAAGTTTGAGAACTGCTGATGTATATGAAAGCACCATGTAAATGTGTGGTGACATTGGTAGATAAACAAGGCCACAGGCACAAAGCCCTTCTGTTGTAGGCACTGATTGTTCATGTCCTGCCCCATCTCCAGGACGGAGTCACTTA
>NW_027689420.1:0-361 GCF_054177405.1 Leptonychotes weddellii | reverse complement strand
GGAAGTGGGAGGAGGGTGCAGAGGGCTGGGGGAGGGTGCTGTAGAAACAATTTTCTATAATTTGCAATGCCTCCTTCAGGACCCAGTTGGCACACGTCACAAAACATGTGTAAATTAATGTGGGAGTTTATAATTTTTCTGTTGGTAGAATCTAATGACCTATTTTTTTTTTAAAGTGATTTTGGACCTAGAGAGAACAAAACTGAATTGTCAGAAGCTAAAATGACACTGAATGTGTTAGTGCCCACCGGCCTCAAGGCCTCCCTGGCTTGTGAATATTCTCAAACTCTCTCCTGTGAGTCCCTGACTTCGCATGGGATAAGGAACTCTGCACATCAGCCTTTATCCTACTGGCAGTAGG
>NW_027689419.1:0-361 GCF_054177405.1 Leptonychotes weddellii | reverse complement strand
GGGGGAAACGTCCTCCCAGCACAGAGGGAGCCCTGCTCACTGGCTCCTTGATATTCAGACATGGGCTGAGTTCTGCTCTCTGGAAGCCCTGTGGGTGAGCAGTGAGGACACTAGGAGAAGCAGGACACGTCCCTGCCATTGGGGACCATGTCTAACAGCCACAGTCCTGGCAGGAAGGTGGGAGGGGTGTTCTGAGACCCGCAGAAGAAGCGGAGGTAGGGTGAGGGGGGTGCGGCTCCCAGGGCGAGCACTGCAATGGAAATGCCCCTGGCCCGGCCCGGGGGCTGGGGCCTGGGGTGACCAGAGGGTCCCTGTGATTGCTTCTGTGCAGCTGGTCCCCGGGAAGCTGATCTGTAACTCT
>NW_027689418.1:0-361 GCF_054177405.1 Leptonychotes weddellii | reverse complement strand
CCTCTACCTCACAATCCTACTGGGTCAGGAGTCTGTCCACAGATGAGCTGGGTTCTCAGCTCAGTGTCTCCCAGGCTGGAATCAAGGTGCTGACTAGGCTGAGTTGCTTTCTGGAGCAGAGTTACCTCTCCCAACTTTATTTCTCTGTGGCTGTAGGACCGAGGTCCCAGGACATTTGTGGCTGTGGGCTGGAGGCGGCTCGCTGTTCCCTGCTGTGGGGCTCTCTCCATTGAAAATCACAACCCGACTGGCTGTACGTATCTTCAAAGCTAGTCGCAGAGTCTCTGCTTTTACCTAAGACATAATGTAAGTTGAAAAATTCAGTCACAGGTGGGCTCTATGGCATCACCTTTGCTATATA
>NW_027689417.1:0-361 GCF_054177405.1 Leptonychotes weddellii | reverse complement strand
GCAGTCCGTAATCGCTGGCAAAGGCAGTTTCCTCACCATTGGCCTTGAGACTCTTCATCTTCACGCGTGTCCTTTCCTGAGTAGAAAAGTAAACTCTCATGAGTCGTGTTGAAATCACAGGAGGGTCACAGCACTGAGTCGCTGAGTCGTGCATCAACGAGGTAACAGTGCGCTGCAGAATGATTGCGTCCCGGCCTGCGAAGGAGCCAACCCGGGGCTAGCCGAGTGCGTGGTGAGGAGAGCATGACAGCCGCTGGGGCCCAGGCTACCGGGCTGGGGGGGGGGGGTTCTTCGCACATCTGTGATGCCCAGAGGGAAGACCCCTGGGAGCACGGGGATGGGGCCCCCTCCCCGAGCCCTG
>NW_027689416.1:0-361 GCF_054177405.1 Leptonychotes weddellii | reverse complement strand
GTCGGAATTGTTTCCAGTTGCTTGTATTACAATAAAGTTGCTTCTCACCCTGGTGATGTATCTGTGGAGCTCAGAGAATGTATTATTTATATGCTTTCCACACAACCATGAACATGAGGAAGATGCAGTGGAACAATTTTCCATCAATATGGGAATTTCTCTGTCCTGTTAAGTTCCTATTTTATATAGGTGTTTTTGAACGTGCAATGTCAAATATGGGAATATCAATAAAACACAATTAAAATTATGAAGTTTCTGTGAAGATGGCCATAAGGACATGGGGGTAATAAGGTTGACTTTATGTGGAAAAGTTTGATGCTCATAGCAATAGTAGGGAGTAACCATTGAAGAGAAATCCAGA
>NW_027689415.1:0-361 GCF_054177405.1 Leptonychotes weddellii | reverse complement strand
CATAGAAAGGAAAGGCTTTTCCATATGCATAGGACTGTAAAATACAGTGTTAGCAATTCATTTCATGTGTACGGATGCTATTTCCTGAATATTTTCAACTTCACCAAGGAACCAAAAATAAAACCTCTCTTTATAACTATTTATAAATGCTTATAAGCATTTATTTTAATTTTATTCAATGTAGGAATAAATCTCACCTAACTGTCAGTCGTTGGTATAAGAAATCATAATCTCTTACAAATATAGCAAATTATCTTTCAAACAATCTCCTAATTTTTTTTATTTATTTATTTATTTATTTATTTATTTATTTATTTATTTTTAAGATTTTATTTATTTGAGAGAGAGAGAATGAGAGACA
>NW_027689414.1:0-361 GCF_054177405.1 Leptonychotes weddellii | reverse complement strand
CACGTGTGCATGAGCGGGGAGGAGGGGCAGAGGGAGAAGGACGAGCAGACTCCTGATGAACATGGAGCCCAACACGGGCTCGATTCCAAGACCCTGAGATCATGACCTGAGCCAAAGTCAGATGCTTAACTGACTGAGCCACCCAGGTGCCCCTGAAGCACTGTGTTCTTATGTAGGGTTGCGGGTTTGTGGCCTCATGGATTTCTGGGTTGGCCTCATTTCTCTCAGGCCAATGGGGTCATGGTAATTAATTCTGTCATTATGCATCCTACTGGAAGGAGAGAAAAATGTCCAAATGTACAGCCCTGCATCCTGCCATTGGCTTGGGTTCTCTATTTCTGTTCATGCCCCAGCACATTCC
>NW_027689413.1:0-6968 GCF_054177405.1 Leptonychotes weddellii | reverse complement strand
AGCTGCTTTCAGGATTTTCTCTTTGTCTATGAGACTTGTAAGTTTTACTATCAGATATCAGGGTGTTGACCTATTTTTACTGATTTTGAGAGAGGGTTCTCTGTGCCTCCTGGATTTTGATGTCTGTTTCCTTCCCCAAATTAGGGAAGTTCTCTGCTATAATTTGCTCCAATATACCTTCTGCCCCCTCTCTCTCTTTCTTCTTCTTCTGAGATACCAATTATTCTAATGTTGTTTCATCTTATGTTATTGCTTATCTCTCGAATTCTGCCCTCGTGATCCAGTAGTTGTTTATCTCTTTTTCTCAGCTTCTTTATTTTCCATCATTTGGTCTTCTATATCACTAATTCTCTCTTCTGCCTCATTTATCCTAGCAGTTAGACCCTCCATTTTTTATTGCACCTCATTAATAGCCTTTTTGGTTTTGACTTGGTTAGATTCTAGTTCTTTTATTTCTCCAGAAAGTGTTTCTCTAATAACTTCCATGCTTTTTTCAAGCCCAGCTAGTATTTTTAAAATCATCATTCTGAACTCTAGTTCCGACATCTTACTAATGTCTGTATTGATTAGGTTCCTGGCAGTCAGTACTGCCTCTTGTTCTTTTTGTTGAGGTAATTTTTTCTGTCTTGTCATTTTGTCCAGAGGAGAATAAATGAATGAGAGAACAAAATGCTAACAGGGTAACAACTTCCCCAGAAAATATATACTAAATAAAATAAGAAAAGACCTGAAACCAGGGGAAAAGAAAGGGAAAGAAAGAAAAAAGAAAAAGAAAAAAGAAAAAGATAAAAACAAACAAAAACAAAACAGAATATGATCAGATATGATCGGCTGGTGCATAGATCAGTGCCATACACTAGATTTCGGGCATATTTTTGTCTGTTAGAAGAAAATGCCTCCCAAAATTTTAAAGAAAGAAAAACTTATATATGTACAAAAATAAGGGTTAATATGATGAAGGGATGGAATATGACTGTAAAGATGAAAATTATAGAAGATTTTATAAAAGGAATTGATAAGATAAGAAGTTGGTTGAAAAAAGAAAGAAGAAGATTTAAAAAAAAAAGGGAGAGAATGTGATCAGGCAGGAGACTAGAACAAAGCCATACACTAGAGATTTAGGGTATATTTTGATCTATTAGAAGAAACTGTATCCCAAATTTTTAAAGAGAGAACAACTTATATATATATACCAAAAATAAAGTTAACTACTATGAAGGGATGCAATATGACTCTAAAAATGACAAATAAAAAAGATTTTTTTAAAAAAGGAATTGATAAGATGTTGGTTGAAAAAGGGTAAAAGAAAAATTTTAAAAAAAGAAAGAAATTAAAAAAAATTAACTTTGAAAGACTAAAGAATCATGGGGAAAAAGCCATGAGTTCTATGTGCAGTATTCCCTTAGCGCTGGAGTTCTGCTGCTCTCATTGATCGGTAAACTTGGTCTTGGCGGGCAGTTCTTGCTGATCTTCTGGGGAAGGGGCCTGTTGCTGTGGTTCCCAAATGTCTTTGCAGGAGGTGGAATTGCCCCGCCCTTGCGGGGTCCAGGCTAAGTAATCTGCTCGGGTTTGCTTTCAGGAGCTTTTGTTCCCTGCAAGCTTTCCGTAGAGCTTTGGAGGATGAGAGTGAAAATGGCAGCCTCCCAATCTCTGCCCCGGAGGTGCTGAGAACTCGGAGCCCCAATCCTCAGTGTGCACCCAGAGAAAACCAGTCAGTCACTCCCAATCCCCGGTCTCTGGCCACACTCTCTGCTCACCTGGCCTGTGACCGAGCATTTCTATCTCTGGCACATGACCCCCTGTGGAGTCTCCAAACTCAGCAGATCCCTGTGGTGCGCTCCTGCGCCACTCCTCCTGGGGGAGGAAGGGGAGTCTCCCGGGATCTGCTGCTTGTTGGGTCCCTGCTGGAAGAGCAGTGGCCCGACTGTGCTGCAGATCATGGTTTATGGCAACCCTGAGCTGAGAGCCCACACCTCAGCTCTGTCTCTGCAGCCGGCTTCCTCGCTCCGATCCCTGGGAACTCTGCCGCACTCAGGCACCCCTGGTCTTTCTGTGACCCCGAGGGTCCTGAGACCAAACTGTCCCAGCGAGGGTTCCACCCCCTGCTTAGCCACTGGAGTGACGTCCCTCAGTGGAGCTGACTTCTAAAAGTTCTGATTTTGTGCTGTGCTGCTCTATCACTTGCTGGTAGCCGGCTGATGGAGGCCCCCTCCCCTGCCCTCTATCCTCCCAAATATCGCCTCAGATTCACTTCTCCATACCTTCCAGAAAGTGGTCGCTTTTCTGTTCAGAGAGTTGCTGCTATTATTTTCTTCAATCTCCTGTTGAGTTCATAGGTATTCAGAATGGTTTGATCCCTATCTAGCTGAATTCCTGGGACCAGACGAAATTTAGGTCTCCTACTCCTCCACCAACTTGCTCCTCCTCCTATTCAAAACACAATTACTTCTAGAAAGTTCAACATGCACCTGGCACTGTGTTACAGACTAAACAAATGTATAACTTAATTTTTACAACAACTCTGTGAATTAGCATCTCATTTTACAGATGAAGAAATTAAAACTCGGGGGTTTGAATAACTTTTACAAGTTATTCACAGAAAGTCAATAATACAGCTAAGATACAAATTCAGGTTTATCTGATTCTAAATTAAACTTAGTTGCGGGCATCTAGCAGGTCTGTGCAAATAAAGAATACACTTGGAAATTAAGTTCATTTTCAATTTATAATAATTTCTGAGACCTGAAAATAGATTATTTGAAGATGTCCTAGGCAAAGTTTAAACAATTGCAGGTGAGAAATGTATATGTGAATAATGGAAAGAAAATATGAATTGAGGAAGATAATATAGTCAGGTCTTGAAAAAGTTTATTTACATACATTTAACTTTTTATTAAAAATTCTAAAAGTAGATAGGCCAAGCTATTGTTAATATCCTTCAAGCTGTAATTCTACTAATTTTCTACTCAGGAAAAATCCTTTAAGACAATTATTTCATTATATATATTTTTCAGTGTTATGTAAAATAACTCTCCCAAAAAATTAAAAGCAGTTATGATAGTAATAAAGACAAAAATATATGAAACATCAATGAAAGAAATAAACTAATGAAAACAATATTTAGACATAAACTGCTATGAAAAATAAATAAAATGATTAGTTATATGGAATTTTCATTTCTATAGGTTCAAAACAGTTGGATACCTGTGATTTCACATGGTTCTAGCTAATACTTTAGGAATTATCCACATACTATTTTTAAATTATCTATTCCTCTCTTGAGGGAGTTATTATTCTGATTGCTCAGTGATTATTTTGTTCATTTTAAATTATAAATTTTTAAAAAAATTAAAAATTATAAGAAAACAATTCATTTAAATTCTCTCAAGAATATTGACATAAAACTAGGATCAGTTTTTAAAAGGCAATCTAAAGTAAGTAAAAAATTAGGGGATCTAAAAATGCACAAAACAAGGACAAAAATTATTTGTCAGAGTAATAAAATAATAGAATTTGAGATAGCAAAATTAGAATTCCTGTTACCAAATATTAGATATTTTAAACAGTATTACTCATGCATAGAATTTTTAATGGAAGTTCTATGATATTCTGAGAAATACAGTATTTACAGAAAACAGCATTTCCTAGGTAACAGTTGGTTCATAAAAATATAATCACTTAATATACAATTATTGAACATTTGTCATATATTAGAAATTCTGCTGAGCACTGCAAAACAGCTGTGAATAAGACAGAATGCACGTTTGATGTGACATGATCATTTTATCAAAAGAAGAGATCATACAACTGAACTTCACTCTTGTATTGTCACGCCAAGCTTACTTAACAAGGTCAGTTTAAGACAGACTTGGTCAGATTAACAGATTGTTTCTTCAGTGATTACCCATCGTGACTCTAACCACAGTGACTATTACTCACTGAGTCACATGACCGATTTCCATCCACTGTTATCAACCTCTAACCTCAGTGTCAGGGCCAAAGCATTTTTTAACATTTTAAATCCAGATTCCAGATTTAAATCTGAGTAAGACTCATTTCCCACATCCATGTACTTTTCCAATAATGCTCAAAAATTGCTTTCTGAAGCCACAGAAAACTACAAAGCAGGCAATTGTGAACTACATATAATAGCATCCTGTAGTAGTTTAACAAATTTATAAATACATAATTATGAAATTTATAATTTTCAGAGATGTTTCTCATTATATATTTTAATGTGGCAAAGTCATATTTTATTAATAGACCCCAGTATTTTTTTCACTTTGTAAAAATTAAAAAGCCAATAGTAGACAAATTATTGTTTAGTAATTAATACCTCAATGTATTATCTCATCTTATTTGGAAGTGATTTAGATATTCAACAAATATCTATTTAGTTTTACTTCATATAAACATATTTATATCTGCTTAAATTACTTGTTTTTAATCAATTATGCTCAGATTAGATATCAAACAGCTAACCATCATCTTATTTTTTGTTGACAAATTTTATAACATAGGTATAGCAAGAGCTTATTTGCCTAGTAAGCCAAAGTGGAAAAATTTGTATATTTGCATCGTATTTAATGTTGACAACTCTGAAGACAAGCCTGTTTTATTAAACCAGCAAACTTAAGGTAGCTTTTATATATCAAAGATAATCCTAGACCATGTGAACTTGAAAATCATTGGATTAGTTTATTTCTGAAAGTTTTAGAAATCCCTATTTTATAGTAAGTGCTCATTTTTCTTTAAGTCAATTAAATAGAACTCTTTTAAAACTATCACATATAGGAGTGACTGGGTGGCACAGTCCCTTGAGTGGCTGACTCTTGGTCTGGGCTCAGGTCATGATCTCAAGATTCTGAGATTGATTGGGCTCCATGCTCAATGCAGAGTCTTCTTAAGACTCTGTCTTCCTCTGCCTCTCCCCCTGTGCTCACTCACTCTCTCTCAAATAAATAAAATAAATCTTTAAAAAAATAAAAGTATCACAGATACATAATATACATAGAAACATATAAATATATAATATTATGTGTATATATGCATATACACAGAGAGAGAGAGAGAGACAAACACAGAGATCTTAGAGCTTTCGTTTTTAAATTTTAGCCATGTTTCAGGTACAATAATGCAAGATTCAAAGGAAAAACTGAATCCGAATTGTGTTTCTGGCAGATGTACTAAATTAAGGTTATCTGCTCAGATGGCCAAAGGGTTTTACAAAATGTTATTTACATACTATAAGGATCCTTTTAGAGAAGTTCCTTTGGAGTCATGTTGTCTTTTAGAAGCTTCTGCATACCAAAGAATGTACTGCATTTTTTTTCTGAGGAGTTTGGGATCCTTTTTTTCAGTCATGCCCCCTAAGGGAGACTATATTATCTAAGTTAAAAGTTCCCCAAAGTGGCCATGACAATTCCAAATTATCCAAAAGTTTACTCATTTTCCAAAAGACATAAGATCCTGGTCCATAGTGGGTATACATATAGGACATCCGTGTACATACATATAGGAAGCAGTAGTTTTTGAGAGAGGTAAGAGAGTTTTTGACTTATCTTTACCTGTAGATTCCTCAAGACCTCTTAACTATGAGGGGCCCTGTTTGTAACAGCTGTTCCCAAACATAGGGAATTACATGTTTTCCCCCCTTTTGAACAGAATGGGGTGTCTTAATAAGAAGCTTCAAAATAAAAATATAGATATGTACAATAAAGTTGTAGAGTTTAAGACACAAAGATAGCAGAGCTTGGCTCCAAGAGAGACTTAACTTCCAAACTCCAGGGTGGGCAAGAAAGCAGTAAACTCAGTGGGTTCTGTGGTTCTAACACCTGCTTGTTCATTAGTCTCAGCATCATTGGGGGCGGGAGGGAGGGTATCTTTGGTTCTCACTTCTTATTCCAGAAACTATCAAAAATTCAGAAATAGCATGATTAAAACCACCAAATCAGTAAATAGTATTTAGTAAGAATTTAGTGTGCAAAAAAAATTGTTCACCAGCTGGGAGTCTTCAAATTCAAAGACTGATAGGAAGCTCCAAAGCATGAAGTCACAAGAAGGCTTATCAATTGAAAAATGAGGAAGTTGTTTACCCTTTCCAATGGCTAGTCATTACAATGGGGGTTTCTAGACAGTGGGAGATTATTTAAAATTTATTATCTCATGCCATTTTTAGGAAGATGACAAGTTTCTTTTATGGTTGTCAGAAGCATTTACAAGAAATAACCTAAGAACTTTCCTATGTCCATGAAATAAGATAGATTTAGTTTTGCTTATGTGGTTTAAATGGTTTTGTCTCCTCAAGGAATTTTCAAATCTGGTCTTCATTTTGTATTTAATTTTGACAAAATAAAATCGGTTTATCTGGGGTGCCTGGGTGGCTCAGTCAGTAAGTGTCTGCTTTCAGCTCAGGTCATGATCTCAGGGTCCTGGGATCCAGTCCCGTGTCAGGCTCCCTGTTCAGTGGGGAGTCTGCTTCTCCCTCTCCCTCTGCCCCTCCCCCGCTTGTGCTTTCTCTCACTCCCATTCTCTCTTAAATAAATAAAATCTTTAAAAAAATTTGTTTATCTATAAAAGAATATATTATGCAGCAATTAAAAACCATGCATTGAATTTATATGTATTTTACATAAAAATATGTCCATGAAATCCATGCAAATTTGATTGCAAATGAGAGAGAACACAAAGTGGTTTTAAAAAGGAGAAATTTAAAAAGACAATAACACAATAACATAAAAAACTTAAAAAAAAGTAGAAATGTTCTCTCACCTAAAGGCAGGGAGTATTGAGATGGTAGTGAAGTCCCATAATCTTCAGAGACCCTTGTACTTTTTTTTTTATTCTTATGTTAATCCCCATACATTACATCATCAGTTTTAGATGTAGTGTTCCATGATTCATTGTTTGTGCATAACACCCAGTGCTCCATGCAGAATGTGCCCTCCTCAATACCCACCACCAGGCTA
>NW_027689412.1:0-361 GCF_054177405.1 Leptonychotes weddellii | reverse complement strand
TGCTTCTTCCTCTCTTCCCCACTCGTGCTCTGTCTTGCTATCTCTGTCGTTATCTCTGTCTCTCTCTCTCTCAAATAAATAAAATCCTTTTTAAAAATAAAATTGGGTTAATAACAATATCTGCTACCAAAAAAAAGTTGACATCAGAGGAAAATAAGAAATATAATGTGGGGGCGCCTGGGTGGCTCAGTCATTAAGCGTCTGCCTTCGGCTCAGGTCAGGATCCCAGGGTCCTGGGATCGAGCCCCGCATCGGGCTCCCTGCTCAGCGGGAAGCCTGCTTCTCCCTCTCTCACTCCCCCTGCTTGTGTTCCCTCTCTTGCTGTGTCTCTCTCTGTCAAATAAATAAATAAAAAATCTTT
>NW_027689411.1:0-361 GCF_054177405.1 Leptonychotes weddellii | reverse complement strand
TATGAACAGCAAAGCCTAAAATATCCACTAGCTGGCCATTTACAGAAAAGATTTACCAACTTCTACTCTATGGTTTATATTTATTATATCCAATATTATAATAAGAAAAGTATTATATTTGATTTTCATGTATTTGCTATTTACACATTATATATTGAGGGGTTATTAAGCCTATCATTTTAAAAGGTTGCAATGAAAAACTAAAAAACTCTATTAATAAATAGATGACTGTTAATGATCAGATCTATTAACAAAAAGATGGCTAAATGAAGTGGAGAGATTCATAAAATGGAAAATTATGCAGCCCTTAAAAATTAGAGGGTAAATCTGTATTAACCAGCTTTGAACTATGTATAAGAAA
>NW_027689410.1:0-361 GCF_054177405.1 Leptonychotes weddellii | reverse complement strand
TGTTTCCTTACGACAAATGTAAAGATAAGTACGGGAAACCCAACAAGAGGAAAGGCTTCAATGAGGGATTGTGGGAGATCCAGAACAATCCCCACGCCAGCTACAGTGCTCCTCTGGTGAGTACCTGGGGATGGAGAATGACTGGTGTGGTGTCTGTGGAGCCCAAGTCATGCCTGGTGCGTGCACGAATTGGGCGCCACAGGTGGTCTTAGCTTGTCTCATAGGAAAGGAGCAAGGGCTCATCCCCCCTTGGCACTGCTGACTGTTCTCTTTCGGGGTGTCCTGGGGCGTCCTGGGCACAGTGGGGTGAGTAGCATCCCTGGCCTCACCCGCTCCATGCCTGCAGCGCCCCACCCCCCCC
>NW_027689409.1:0-361 GCF_054177405.1 Leptonychotes weddellii | reverse complement strand
GGAGACAGGAACACCGGGTGGGGGGGGCTCCCCGTGCAGAAGCAGCGGTAGCGTCCTCATGGTCATTGCCGTATCCCAAGGCTGCTGGGTGGTTGTGTGTGTGTGTGTGTCAGAGCCCGAGTCCCATCAAAGGGGAGGCCTCGGGTGAAACAGGTCCCCACTTTTTATTATGATACAAGATGCCTGGCCTCAGCATTGAGACACCAGTTTCCCTCCAGCAGGGTGTCCTTTCCACAGAATTTGTGGGGCACCTATTTCCCTCCTTGCAGTGGTTCCTGGGGAGCTCAGAGCTTATTTTGCTGGTGCCCAACCCCCCCGGCAGGCCTTTTGTGCGACAGTTTCCTTCCTGGCTTCCTCCTAT
>NW_027689408.1:0-361 GCF_054177405.1 Leptonychotes weddellii | reverse complement strand
AGTTTTTCCATCTTCACTTGTCTCTGATGCAGCTTACACAAAATAATTGTTGTTCTGTTACCTGAGTATCACTCTGTAATTGAAAAAAGTCGCAACTGCTTTGTTGACATTCTGAATGTTTTCAATACAATTTATCAGGAAAAAAAAAAAATGGGGGGGGGAATCTTAAAGTATGGCTTCTAGACCAGCAGTTTCAGCATCACATGAAAAATGCAAGTTCTAGTGGCTCCTGGGTGGTTCAGTCAGTTGAACCTTGGATTCTTGATCCTCACCTCAGGGTCATGAGTTCAAGCCCTGCATTGGGCTCCATGCTAGGTGTGGAGCCTACCTACTTAAAAAAATACAAATTAAAAAATGCAAG
>NW_027689407.1:0-361 GCF_054177405.1 Leptonychotes weddellii | reverse complement strand
TTTTATCCATGTATATAAGCTGTATATAACTTTATGCATAGACACCTCTGACTTTATTCGGAGTGATGTCTTGGGACCCCACTGGTTAGTTGTTAGAGGTGAATTCGTTGCAGATACTGGCTCGGCCCACTTTGTCCTGTGAAGGGTGCCGTGGGGTGCTGAGGTGGGGCGGGGTGCCGAGGGCAGATGGGGGCAGGCCTGGAAAGGGGGCTCCACCTGCAGAAGTCTGGGTGGGTGGGATGAACATGGTTGCACCTGCAGGGGTCCAAGTCCCCGCCAATCGCAGCGCCTGTGGGGTTCTAGCCCCTTCCACGCCCAGGGCGTCTGGTTTAGAAGGTCTAGGGCTCCACATAGAACCTGC
>NW_027689406.1:0-361 GCF_054177405.1 Leptonychotes weddellii | reverse complement strand
AACTTCCAGTGATTCAAAACATAATACATATCTTTCTAGATTAATATTTTCACAATTTTATTTTTTTACCAACTTTTACCTTTTCCTACATTTATTCAGATCTGTGCAATGTCAAAACCCATGTTTTTTCCACTGTTCCATGTAACAGGCTTGCCTTTAAGAAAAAAATGTTAGGGCGCCTGGGTGGCTCAGATGGTTAAGCGTCTGCCTTCGGCTCAGGTCATGATCCTGGAGTCCCGGGATCGAGTCCCGCATCGGGCTCCCTGCTCAGCGGGGAGTCTGCTTCTCCTCCCTCTGACCCTCCTCCCTCTCCTGCTCTCTCTCTCGTTCTCTCTCTCTCAAATAAATAAATAAAATCTTT
>NW_027689405.1:0-361 GCF_054177405.1 Leptonychotes weddellii | reverse complement strand
GATCTTGGCCCCTCCTCATTGAAGGCTGGGATTTACTGAGGCTTCTCTTTCCCGGGAGGTGGCTGGGGAGGTGGCTAGGTGGCTTTGGTGAGGCAGCAGAGGTAGAGGGGCCGAGGGGAGCCCCATGCAGTGAGGAGCAAACCTAGATTGTGGTTGGGAGGGAGAAGATGGACTTAGGGGTCCCCGGAGGCCCTGGTTTTGAATCCCTGCTCTCGCACAGACACACACCTTCTTTGCACCCCAATTTCTTCATCTCCGTCTTGCAGGCTCCTCCTCCCTGCAGCTCAGGAAAGAGGAAGAAGAGGCCCCGTTGGCAGAGCTGGCCTGGCTGCCCAAACCAGCACACCAGGCACAGATGGTT
>NW_027689404.1:0-361 GCF_054177405.1 Leptonychotes weddellii | reverse complement strand
GGCGCCTGGGTGGCTCAGTCGTTAAGCGTCTGCCTTCGGCTCAGGTCATGATCCCAGGGTCCTGGGATCGAGCCCCGCATCGGGCTCCCTGCTCGGCAGGAGGCCTGCTTCTCCCTCTCCACTCCCCCTGCTTGTGTTCCCTCTCTCGCTGTATCTCTCTCTGTCAAATAAATAAAAATCTTTAAAAAAAAAAAAAAAGTGAATACAGACTTATTAAATATAGAATGGATTTGCCTTCAGCTCTAATTCAGACTCAAATGCCAGTTGATTTATTATTCTCTGGATTTCAGTGGGATATGCATGCATATATCATGCACATGGGCCTCAGTGTTTTCATTACAGGCGAAAAAAATCTCATACA
>NW_027689403.1:0-361 GCF_054177405.1 Leptonychotes weddellii | reverse complement strand
TCCTTAATTTCTCTTTCTTCTGTCTTGTTGGTGTATAAGAATGCCACTGATTTCTGTGCCTTGATTTTATATCCTGCCACTTGACTGAATTCCTGTATGAGTGCTAGCAGTTTTGGGGTGGAGTCTTTTGGGTTTTCCACATAAAGTATCACTAAATTCTATTCCTAAAACTAATATTATGCTACACATTAACTAACTAGAATTTGAATAAAATTTTGAAAAAATAAAAAATAAAAAAGATAGATTGTGACCAGTTAAATATGTATATTGTAAATCTTATGCACACCACCACCCAAAAAAGAGGCACAACTAATAATCCAATAGTGGAGATGAAATGAAATTATAAAAAATAAGGCAAAGA
>NW_027689402.1:0-6969 GCF_054177405.1 Leptonychotes weddellii | reverse complement strand
TTTCCACTCACGGACACACAACCTTCCTTCTGGAGTGGGGTCACTTGTCCCCTTTGGCTGTTTGTCCTTCTTTGGAAAACCCAGCTCCCAGGGAGGACACCCAGCAAATAGGGAAGGGGGCCAGGGCACTAGGGCAGCGGGGAGAATAGCCTCATTGGTTTTCAAAAGCCTTGTGATTAAAAAAAAATAATAACACCCAAACCGCATGAATGTTACAAAAGTCACATTTTCTGACCGATTTCCCCCCCCACACCATTCTCCACCTTTCTGTCTCCTGGTGCTGTGGTGTGGCAGTTGTGAGATTTGTTTCCTTTGATAATTTTGGCCTCATTCTCCGGGGCTGTTCTCATCACTTCTCACTGATGTTATTTTGGCTGACGATATCAGGTGACTTGGTAACCTGTCTCCCTTCACCCACACTGCCTCCGCAGATCCAAGAAACAGCCTATTTATTTATGTATATGGAAAATTAATACATCTTTTTCCCCAGACTCAGCTTAAAACTTTTGGATGATTTTAATACTGTTGATTTTCTCCATATAGCAACTGCCTGTTAATTACCGTTCTTATTATTAATTAGCAGTCAGGCTGTGTCCGCGCATTCTCCCCCCCAACATCCCCAACTACCCCCGGTGACTTCTCTGCACTCCCCTCCCCCTCTCTGTCTTCCTCTCCTGCCAGCCCGTAGGTCCTCAAAAAGTCCATCTTAGAAATTTGGTGGTCTAGGGACTTGGGAACAGTGTAGTTCTCCACTGCTTGTGTTTCCATGGAAATAATTGAGATGTAATAAATAGAGGCGTTCTGAGGTTACAGGTTTCTTGATTCAGCTGAGACCACATACAAGTGTAAATTGTCGAGATTTGTTTGGCTAAATGTACATGATCTTGTAGGAAGGGCAAAACAAATCCTTTATAGGTTCTTTAGCTTTCTGTGTGGATTGGGCAGTGACATTTAATCCAAATTTTTAATCGCTGCCTCCTCCATTAAGTCACGGACTTCCAGCGAGTGGAAGAGCCTGCCTTACTTTAGAAAACATCTTTTATGGCTAGTAATTGCTGTTTAGATTCTTACACCTGTTTCCTTGCAAAAACTTAATAAGCGATAAAATAAGATAACTGTGTGCCTCTGGCAGAAGGACCCTGCTAAACGTCTAACCGTAGGTGCCCAGCGTGCATTCATAGGGAAAGGTGCAAAATGCTGGGGACTTTACAGTCCTCAAGTGACTCAGTAGACCTGGCCAGCCCTGGCACTGTGGTGGCATGCTACAGTGTGTCAGCAGAGGAAGAGGAGGAGGGAGAGACCCTAGAGGGGAGACAGGAGTGCAACATCTTTGAGCACAGCGTTGCTAGCTGGAGACCAAAGGGGGATCTGGTTCAATCTACTAGAAAGTTGCAATAATAATTTGCTGTATCAGTAGTCAACTCTTAAGCTGATGGCTGTGGAATTCTTCCCCTGATGTAGGATTTAATAGTCTGGCAATTAGATGCATTGATTTCTCTTAACTGTTCGTTTGGATGTGTAAACGAAAGGAACCTGCTACTGAGGCTGATGGTATGGGCGTGCTTGCTGCCTGGCTCTGGGAAAAAAAGCTGATGGAGGTGGTGGTGGGAGGATAGGATACTTCAGGGCGGTTTTGAGGCCAGTTCCCGCCTCTCTTAACATTTCTGCTTGTGAAATGAAAAGCACCTGTTGTTCAGAAACTGTTTAAAAACAAACAATTAAAAAATAAACCCAAAGCGATTACAGTTATATTTGAAAAGTAAAAAACATCTTTCCTGCTTGCGGATGCTTCTAGAGTAGCATCTCCGTCTTTGAGTGGCTGGACTCCCATATTTTTGGCAGATGGTCTGTTAGGTACCAGAGGAAGAAGTCACAAAACACCTGGGCCCTGAATTCCAAAGGGACCCCCTGCTGGAAATTGAGTGACTTTTCCCCCACCCCCCATCCTTAGCAATAATCTGGGGCCTGGGGCCACCTAGACCCGTGGCTCTGTCAAGCCCCGAAGAGGTGTGGGGACATGGCATTTTGGACCCCTTGCAGGCGGGTGGGTGGGTGACTTCAGTGGCTTGGATAGTGTGCAGATAATGAACTCGCACAAACATGAGCACCTCTTAACTCCCTGCTCCTGGACCTGCAGGGTTCTGGAAGTGGCACCAACTTTTGACATGCAATCATCAAAAACTCTTGTTGGTAGGCAAGCAGAAGATGCCTAGCTTTCCTGACTGCCCTCCACTGCCCCCCCCCCTTTTTTTGACTAAACTGAATGTGTAGATTCAGTTAACCCTTTGGTCGAGGTTAAGATGGATTTACCTTTCCTGGATCTTGTCTGTGGTACACTGGTGTTTGCAAAGAATATTATCTTCATGTCTTGTAAACGTTTGCTATGGATATCAGGGCTTCTTTCTTATCTGCAGGTCTAGGGTAATTGCGACAGAAGAATACCTTGAAAATTGTTAGGGGGCTCCGCATTACTGTGGGTAGCTAGGGAAAACCTGGATTGACAAATCTGACAATTTCTGCAGATTCTTGTCAGCTTGCAAGGGCATTTTGTGCGCATGGTAGTGGGGAATCAAAATAGTTTTGCACCCAAAATGGACTAATTAAGCCTGGATTGGTTATATCCCAGTTGAAGTTTTTGGTGCTGTCAGCTCCCTCTGCCTGCCGAGTGGAGTGGGGGAAATGCTGATGGAAAGTTTTGATTCATAGCTTACCTGCCAGGATCGGTGGCAGCCAACGATTGGGGTTGTACACTCAGTAAATAAAAATACTTTACCTCTTTCAAGGAGCGCCAATTAGCTGATTGCTCTGCGTGGCTGTCTTTAAGGAGGATGCTGTTTTACCTATCTTCTTGTACAAAGGTTTGATTTTTAATGTCTTGTGAAAAGGATTCTCTTTGTCTTGATTGATGTCAGGAATAAAAGCATGATGGTAATATCCCTTTGAAAGCTATTGTATTGTCAGCCCTGGCTGACAGCAGGAGGGCCTCCCAGCATTATAGATTAGTGCTGTGAAAACACTGACATTTTCTTTGTTACATTGCTGTTGTTCTACTTGCAAAGTCAATTACACAATGTTGGAGCTCAGTTACCGCGTTGACTTTGGAAGTAGCAACGTCTTTCATTCTTGTCTTAAAGATATAATTTTCCTTTGTTGTTGTTGTTTTGTTTTGTTTTCTTTCTTTCTTTCTTTTTGACTTGCCTCCCGCCCCCCCTTCCTGTTCCCCAAGAGTCTGAACGCATTCGCTAGGCAAACACACTCTAGTTTCGATTGTGACAAGTCAAATTCAAAGATTGCCACGTCATTATCTCCGAATTCTTCTGCTCATTCACATTTCAGTGGCTTTTTATTGATATAGTGACTACAGCAGCCAAGATACATAAAAAACCCATCAAATGAGATTACAGTGTTGATAATATCTTATCAAGTGGGTTGTACTCTGGATTTGGGGGTCCTTGAGGTTGGCAGATTCAGAGCTTTCTTTCTTTTTTTCCTGTAGAGTCTGACCTGGGCTGAACCAGGTTCCCCGGTGGATGGGACCCCAGCAAACAATTTTTTTGTTATAGAAGATTCATACACATTCCGATCTCGGAGGCTGGAGCTGTTGGGCTTTGGACTTAGAAATCCCGGATGACATTATGGCAGGGGTGGAAGGGGTCTCCTAAGAGAATCCTGTCACCCATCCGTCTCCCATTGAAGATGGCAGACTGGAATCCTAAGGTGGTCTAACTGTGCCATGTGGGCGCCCCTGGGCTCAGGAGTGATTTGCATTCCCATGTAAGTGTTTGGAAGGGAAGCAGGGCGCAATATGTCCCGAGCTGAAAATGATCAGGGTGGCTGTTTTGTATTCATCCTCTCCCTTCCCCTCCACCCCAGCCTTGCCTTCTCCAGAAAGAGAAAAACCTAACTTCCTTAGTTCTCTCAACCGGCCCCAACGAGGCAGTTCCCTGAGAATGCCCGGGGACCGGGATGTTGTTGCCACTGACACAGATGACAGGGACCCATCAGGAAACTCCGGCTGAGGACACTAATTGTGGGCCCCTGAAGTTATTATTATGAACCACCAGACAAGAGCCTGTGCTCGCCAGCAATTTGTCAGGACTAATTTTGTTTTTCTCCAATAATTGAAAATTAATGTCTTGAAGTGAAAGCAGATGTTCATGCCATCTTCTGAATTGGGATATAAAATGGGGCTCTGTAGATGGGCTCACTAATTTAACAGCAATTTTCCTCGTGGCTAATGGGGGTGCTGGGGCTGCTGTCACCTAACGCTTGGGGTGAGGGGATGAGAGAGAGAGAGAGAGAGCGGAGCCCACTTGGGCAAGTTCTTCTGTCTGGGGTGCATGCGGCCAAGCCCTGGGAAGGAAGGTGTGGCTGGTGTGCTCATTTTGGGGGGAGAATACGTCAATAAAACATTTTCCTTGGGCTGTGAAACTTGGACCCGTCCTTGTTTTGAGTACTCATTTGCACAAGAAGTATTTATGGAGATAATTCATGGCATTATGCCGGAAAAGGTAAGGAAAACCTTGATTTGGGGAGAGCGTGGATTCCTGCAGCTGAGACGATCCTCAGCTGCGTGTTGGTCGCCCGCCCCTCGCGAAAAGCTGGTTAAAATCGCATTTCCAGGGCACCTGGCTGGCTCAGTCGTTAAGCGTCTGCCTTCGGCTCAGGTCATGATCCCAGGATCCTGGGATCAAGCCCCGCATCGGGCTCCCTGCTCTGCAGGAGGCTGCTTCTCCCTCTCCCACTCCCCCTGCTTGTGTTCCCTCTCTCGCTGTGTCTCTCTCTGTCAGATAAATAAATAAAATCTTTTTTTTTAAAAAAAAATTGCATTTCCTGGGCTCCTGGCTGGCTCAACCCGAAGAGCATGCGATTCTTGATCTCGGGGTCATGAGTTCGAGCCTCACATTGGGTGTGTAGACATTACTTAAATAAATAAATTTAAAAAAATTACATGTCCCCAGGCCCAGACGCTAGAAATGCTCACCCAGCTGGTCTGGGGAGGGGCTCAGAGCTCTTCATTTTTTTCCCTCTTTCAAAAATTGAGGTAAGATATATATAACCTAAAATGTACCATCTTAGCCATTTCTAAGTGTGCGGTTCGGCGGCGTTAGTATTTTCATGCTGTTTTGCAATCATCACCACCGTGAACTTTTCATTTTCAGGCAGCACCCAGGTGGTGGTGGTAGTGGGGGGGTCTCAGCCCACCACCCTCGGAGGAGGGCCACCCAGTTCAAGCACTCCATTTTCCAGGGTAGACATGAGAAGCAGGCTCAGAAGATCAAGGGACTCTGGAGATCCCTGGTGGGGCCGTTCCTTGCTCTAGCGTGAGAAATGAGGTTGGTGTGCCCGAAGGTAGGGCATGGGATGAGGGACCTCTTCAGGGCTGGGGGTAGGGGGCAGGGCAGGGGGATGCTTAGCAGCTGAGTGATCTAGTGACTAGTGTCAGGATTAGAACATTTGTTCTCTCTCCTTGGGGACACCATTTGTTCGGGCCTGGCTGGATGTGACTTTGCCCAGTGGCCCTAGCAGGGCAGATCCCCACGGCCCCCATACCTGCCTGCGAGGACCCAGACAGCCCCCCTGGCTCCCCCAGCTCCCCACCCTTCAGGAAAGGGAGGGACAGCTGTTCTGGAACGACCACCTAGTTGCCCGGCTTTCCAGTCCTGGAGTGCCCACCACCTCTGGCCCTCAGGTTTGGGCATTGCCGATGCTGGTACCATTCTCCTCCTTGGAGGTACCAGGCACCTTTCTCTCCCCTGGTTTTCTCTGTAATTGAAATTTGTCCTTTCGTTACCTGGGCATGAATTATTTTTTGCAGTGTTGTCATTCCCTGTCCTGCTGTGAGGTTTATCTCTTCTGTTGATCCTAATTAAATAAAACATACTGTTCACCTAACTCCTGTTGCACTGAATTTTACCTGCCTGAAGGCAGAGTGATGGCCATCTGGCCTTGGTTAGGGAGCAGGGCATGGCTGCAGAAGGGAGCTGGGGTGGCAGTGGCCCTGCATCCAGGCTGGGTGTACCCCCTTGGCCTGGGGGCTGCACGACCTTGTAGCCACCAGCAACAAATATCCTATTTCTGGTTCATGAACCAGAGAAATGGCTTTGTCCCTAGCCCCCTGGGACTGCAGGTCTGAACCTGGGGAGAGGAGAGACAGTCACCAGGCCTAGGGAGTCCCCAGGGAGCAGGGGAGGGAGGAGAGTGGGTTCCCAGAGGAGGGAGATGGAAAGAAGGGGCAGGCTCCTACCTCCTGGGGTGGAGGCTGCAGAGTGCTGGGCTCTCTGGGGAGCAGTGAGCGGTGCACATGTTCTGGGTGCTCAGGACAACTCTGCAGATGCCCTGTGCCCCTTGGGGAGAGAGTGGCCAGCCAGGGGCCTGGCTCGCATGTTGGAAGATTCAGACTTTCACTCCTTTTGTCTTTGAACTTCTCAGACTCCTTCCAGCCTCAAGTTGAAAAGGAACCTGGATGGGGCACCTGGGTGGCTCAGTCGTTAAGCGTCTGCCTTCGGCTCAGGTCATGATCCCAGGGTCCTGGGATCAAGCCCCACATCGGGTTCCCTGCTCTGCGGGAAGCCTGCTTCTCCCTCTCCCACTCCCCCTGTTTGTGTTCCCTCTCTCGCTATGTCTGTCAAATAAATAAATAAAATCTTAAAAAAAAAAAAAGAAAAGGAACCTGGAGGTCACTTCTTTCAGACCTCTTTGGGTGTGTTTGCGGCATCCTTAATTTCATCCATCCTGGACTTGCACACTTCCACTCCCAGGGAGCTCACTACCTCCATGCATTTTTTTTTTTTTTTTTTTTTTTAGCTTGAGTTCCATATGTTCTTTGCCATTAAACCGCAATCTGCCTCCATAATGTAGGTGCGTTGGTTCTGGTTCTGTCTCCTGGGGCCTTAGGGAGTGACTCAAATCCCGTTCCCAGAGCAGCCCTACTGAGAGTTGGCAAAGCTTGCCTTGCCCCACTCACTC
>NW_027689401.1:0-361 GCF_054177405.1 Leptonychotes weddellii | reverse complement strand
GACTGCTTTCGGCTCAGGTCATGATCCTGGAGTCCCTGGATCGAGTCCCGCATCGGGCTCCCTGCTCGGCAGGGAGCCTGCTTCTCCCTCTGACCCTCCCCCCTCTCATGTGCTCTCTCTCTCTCATTCTCTCTGTCTCAAATAAATAAATAAAATCTTTAAAAAAAAAAAATATCAGAAGTTGTTAATTGGATAGTCACAAAACATCAGTGTTCTTCCTTAGGGTACAAGTATTAAGGCCATGATGAGTTATAAGCTCAAGAATTTGTAGATAATACTTACCCCAGAAAAATTCCCTTGGAATCAGTGTGCCTTTTCTAATGACTTAGTCATATCAAGTAAAATTGGTCTCAAAATTACA
>NW_027689400.1:0-361 GCF_054177405.1 Leptonychotes weddellii | reverse complement strand
TCACTGGGGGCTTTTAAGGGACGGAGTGACAGGGTCTGCCCGGAGCTACCGTAAAGATGGCCCCAGCTGTGGGAGGAGGTCAGAGAGTGGCTGTGCTCATGGTGGCACATGGCCTTTTGTCCCTTGTTAGAGGCCCTGCACAGACTGGCAAATAAGACTGTCACTTGCCATTAGGCATGTTCCAGCTGTAAGGACCCTCAGGGTAAGTAATGTGGTTTTTGAGCCTTTGGGATTTCACGAAGCAGTAGACAACAAAATTGGGGGCTCACAGACTGTTGCAACTTTCTATTTAGCTAAAGCAAGTAAAAACTCAGCTGCCATCCGTGATCACCTTCATGTCATAAAAGATGAGATATTTTAA
>NW_027689399.1:0-361 GCF_054177405.1 Leptonychotes weddellii | reverse complement strand
TCAGGTCATGATCCCAGGGTCCTGGGATCGAGTCCCACATCGGGCTCCCTGCTCGGCGGGAAGCCTGCTTCTCCCTCTCCCACTCCCCCTGCTTGTGTTCCTGCTCTCGCTATCTCTCTCTCTGTCGAATAAATAAAAAAAAATCTTTAAAAAAAAAAAAAGAAAAGAAACCTAGACTAAGAATACCTACTGAGCTTCTTCACAGCCAAAGCAAGAAGGGAAAAAACTGTAATGTAATAATGTAATTGTTCTGGACAAGAAAAGGAAGCAGAATTGTTAAAAGGAAGCAGAATATGTTAAACTGCATAATACATTGTAGTTTCCTCAACAGATTTATATAACAATCCTCAAATTAAAAAAA
>NW_027689398.1:0-361 GCF_054177405.1 Leptonychotes weddellii | reverse complement strand
GTGTGTGTGTGTGTGTGTGTGTGCTGTTAAAAAGATGTATCTTGAAAAAGTCCTAAGCTAGTGAGTGACTCCACTAGCCCACTTTTTTTTTCTCTAGCCCACTTTTTTTTTTCTCTATTTATTTTTAATGTAGTGTTCCATGATTCATTGTTTGCGTATAACATCCAGTGCTCAATTCAGTACATGCCCTCTTTAATACCCATCACCACGCTAACCCATCCCCCCACACTCCTCCCCTCTAGAACTCTCAGTTTGTTTCTCAGAGTCCATAGTCTCTCATGGTTTGTCTCCCCCTCTGATTCCCCCCCTTCATTTTCCCCTTCCTACTATCTTCTTTTTTTTTTTTTTTAACATATAATGT
>NW_027689397.1:0-361 GCF_054177405.1 Leptonychotes weddellii | reverse complement strand
CCAAAACAAAAGTAACTCAAAAATCAAATAACAAAGAAACAAAAAACAGCATCAGTCAGCAGCAGCAAACAGCAACCAAACCGAATCAAAGGAGGAGGTAGGCATGTGGAGCTTCCAGTGTGGTTTGCCATTGTGCAATTGATAATACCAGTAACAAAAATTCATTTGCCTTTGCTTCTCTATTGAGTGGCAAAAGGTCACAACACTAAAACCCTAGAAAAGGAGATATAGTTCTGATACCCTTCCTTGTTCTTCAGAGAGCAATAGTGACATAATTACATCACTGAACAAAATGTTTCTGGCTTGAATGTCAAGCCATAGCCAAATTTTTTTTTTTTTAAAGATTTTATTTATTTATTTG
>NW_027689396.1:0-361 GCF_054177405.1 Leptonychotes weddellii | reverse complement strand
GGGGCCTGAGCTCACAGAGCTGACAACAGTGGAAGAAGACATGGCCCGGGGAGTGTGGAGAACAGAAGGGTCGAAGCACTGGGTGCGAGTCTCAGCAATCTGCTCACTCCGCTGTGTGACCTTGGGTCAAGCTACCTTCAAGGTATCTGCTTATCAGACGGTGTGACAGATGGTAGTGCGGTGAGCACCCGTGGTTCCCCTGCCTGGTGTGCGCTCACTCCCACGAGAAAGGCCCTCGGCTTCCCCCAGGTGACGACCCCCTTCCCCACCTCCAGACCACGTGCTCTGCTGTTGACTCCATTCGGCAGCGGCAGCCACGGTTTGCCAAGCGGCCCTCACGGTAGATCTGCTGTGTGCTCAC
>NW_027689395.1:0-361 GCF_054177405.1 Leptonychotes weddellii | reverse complement strand
CTTTGGCGCCCTACAATTACAAGAGCTCCCTAACCGACAGAGGGATCTTAACACGCAAACGGCTCCTTTGAGAAGGAGCCAGTTCATCATCACTGGAGATGTTCAAGCAGAGGCTAGACCAGTGTTTTCTGGAAGGCTGCATGGGGGAATTCCTGCATGTGGAATAAAGTTGGAGTGCATTACTTCTTTTTTTTTTTTTTAATTTTATTTATTTAAGTAATCTCTACACCCAATATGGGTCTCGATCTCACAACCCCAAGCCAGCCAGGCGCCCCAGAGTGCATCACTTCTAAGCTCCTTCCCAACCTTTAAGGTTGAAGATTCTTTCTTTCTTTCTTTCTGTATTTATTTAAGAGAGCGA
>NW_027689394.1:0-361 GCF_054177405.1 Leptonychotes weddellii | reverse complement strand
ATAGCAGGAGGGGAAGAATGAAGGGGGGGAATCGGAGGGGGAGACGAACCATGAGAGACGATGGACTCTGAGAAACAAATTGAGGGTTCTAGAGGGGAGGGGGGTGGGGGGATGGGTTAGCCTGGTGATGGGTATTAAAGAGGGCATGTTCTGCATGGAGCACTGAGTGTTATGCACAATGAATCATGGAACACTACATCAAAAACTAATGATGTAATGTATGGTGATTAACATAACAAAAAATTTTAAAAAACACTAATGATGTATTGTATGGTGACTGACATAACACAATAAAAAAAAATGGATAGCATTATTGACACTATCAGCCAGTGAATTAAAAGCTCTGTTAGTTAAAAAAAAA
>NW_027689393.1:0-361 GCF_054177405.1 Leptonychotes weddellii | reverse complement strand
GTTCCTTTCTCTTTTATGTGTGTTTACCTATTATAGGCTTTTAGTTTGTGGTTACCATGAGGTTCATATATAACAACCTATGTATATAGCAGTCTGTTTTAAGTTGGTGGTTGCATAAGTTGGAGCATGTTGTAAAAGCACTACATTTTTACTCTCGTTCTGTGTTTTTTTAACGTCATGTCTTACATCCTTTTATTTTGTGTGTCCCTTGACTGATTATTGTAGATAGAGTTGATTTTACTACTTTTTCTTTTAACCTTCATCCTACCTTTCTCTGTTGATCCACTACCTGTAGTATATGTTTGCCTTTACCAGTGAGATTTTTAAAATATATTTCTTACTTCTAGTTATGGTGTTTTCT
>NW_027689392.1:0-361 GCF_054177405.1 Leptonychotes weddellii | reverse complement strand
TTTCAACTATGGTTCATAATACCTTCCCATTCACATTCCTCCATTCTTTTTCTCCACCAGAAAGTGAAATGAAGAAAACTCCAATGACCCAGAAGAAAATGCTACCACAAAAATATAAGGAGCCCAATAGTCTTAAGCAGAGGACAATACTCCAGAAAAGCCTTCCAAAGAGTAACAGTCTTTGGATTGTTTTCTGAGTGAAAAAATAATAATAGTAATAGTGTGGTATGTCACTTAAATTTTAGAATTGTTTGATATAGCAGTTAGTCTACCCTAACAAGTAGATATATTTTTAGAATGCTTTCCTTTCCTTTCTAGATCCAAATAGGTAATGTTTCATATGCGTTGCGTTCTTGGAAAA
>NW_027689391.1:0-6969 GCF_054177405.1 Leptonychotes weddellii | reverse complement strand
AAAATTAAAAATAGAGGTACCCTATGACCCAGCAATTGCACTCCTGGGTATTTACCCCAAAGACACAGATGTAGTGAAAAGAAGGACCATATGCACCCCAATGTTCATAGCAGCAATGTCCGCAATAGCCAAACTGTGGAAAGAGCCAAGATGACTTTCAACAGATGAATGGATAAAGAAGATGTGGTCCATATATACAATGGAATATTACTCAGCCATCAGAAAGGATGAATACCCAACTTTTACATCAACATGGATGGGACTGGAGGAGATTATGCTAAATGAATGAAGTCAAGCAGAGAAAGTCAATTATCGTATGGTTTCACTTATTTGTGGAACATAAGGAATAGCATAGAGGACATTAGAAGAAGAAAGGGAAAAATGAAGAGAGGGAAATAGGAGGGAGAGATGAAGCATGAGAGACTATGGACTCTGAGAAACAAACAGGGTTTTAGAGGGGAGGGGTGTGGGGTGATGTGTTAGCCCGGTGATGGGTATTAAGGAGGGCACGTACTGCATGGAGCACTGGGTGTTATACGAAAACAATGGATCGTGGATCACCACATCAAAAACCAATGATGTATTGTATGGTGACTAACATAACATAATAATAATAATAATAAAAAGATCTAAGCACTACTAGGTATTTACGCAAAGGATATAAAGATACAGATTCAAAGAGGCATATGAATCCCAATGTTTATAGCAGCATTATCAACACTAGCCAAATTATGGAAAGAGCCCAAATGTCCACTGACTGATGAATGGATAAAGAAGATGTGGTATGGGGCACCTGGGTGGCTCAGTTGGTTCAGTCGCTGACTTTGGCTCAGATCATGATCTCAGGGTCCTGGGATCAAGCCCCACATCAGGCTCCCTGCTCAGCTCTGTTCTCTTTCTCTCACTCTTACTCACTCTCTCTCAAGTAAATAAAAAAAAATCTTTAAAAAAAGAAAAAGAAAAAGAAAAAAGATGTGGTATATATATGCATGGAATATCACTCAATTGATGTCTTAATTTAGGGTATGGACTAAATGGGTGATGGTGTTAAGGAGGGCACTTGATGTAATGAGCAGTGGGTGTTATATGTAAGTGATGAATCACTAAATTCTACTCCTGAAACCACTATTATACTATAAGTTAACTAACTAGAATTTAAATAAAAGTTTGGAAAAAAGAGATGTAAGCACTGGTTAATGTAAGCTTTGCCCCTTCTTCATCTCTATCTGATTCCCAGTGGTTGAGCCCTGCAGTTTCCCCCGGTAATCCCCATGAGATAAGACCTGACTGGGGCTTCTGGGAAGCAACTCCTAATGCTGAGGAAACTGATGTCTACCTTGGGTTCTCTTTTTCTCACTGGAGAAACTGTAGGATCAGGGTGGAGGCTTCTCAGTGTGGTGTTGTGTTGGCATGGAGGAGGCGCAATATGGTCAGAGTGTAGCCGCTCCTCTTGCTCTTCTAATGTGATCCTGTCAGTCCCTGTGGTTCAAAGATTGCTTCAGCCTGACCTCTGGGTTCTGGGATTTTCACAACGGTGTCTTTCTATGGACAGTTGCTAGTTGGTCTTCTTTTGAGGCGGACTGAAGGTAAGAACAACCTATGTTACCGTCTTGATGATATCACTCCCCTATATTATTCTTTGTATATAACAATTTTTAATTAGCAGAAGTTGAAAAAAGTGGAAAATAGTTTAGTAGTTGCCAAAGGTAGAAAAGAAAATGACAGGAGCAGGAGGGAGTTGCATATACACGAGGGATGCCAGTGGAGATAGAACTGTTTGGTATTTTGATTGAGCTGGTGAGAACACTAAGCTGCACATGTGATAAAACCATATAGTACTAAATACACACACACACACATAAGTACTGGTGAAACTGAGGAAATCTGAATAAGATTAGTGGATTTGATTAGTATCAATATCCCAGTGTGATATTATACTATAGCTTTGCAAACTATTACTATTGGGGGAATTTAGGGGGGCTGCACAGAGCTTCTCCTTATTTCTTACATCTGCATGTGATTTTACAATAATCTCAATAAACATGTCAATTAAAAAATACCTAAAGGATTAGAAGTTTATACCATACAAACTGTAGGTACAAGAAACTTGGAATGGCTATATTAGTATGAGAAAACACATGCTTCTAAAGAAGCCTCATTCATAATGATGAAATCACCAATTAAGGATTCTAAACACGAGCACAGAAAAGATCCTCAAATATATTATGTAAGTGAATAAATAAACCTGAGAAAAAAAACCCTTGCATGGACTTACCATGTCCTTCCTCCTGTGTCTACTTTGCAAGGAATCTAAAATTACCATGAGTTCCTGGTGTGATTTAAACAGAAGTGCAGTATCAGTCACTTTTCAGTAGTAATTGCACCACATTCCACTTTGTTCTAATTAAAAACAAAGGATAGTATATCTTAACTATTTTAATTTAAATTCAGTACCAAGCAAGAAAAACACTTGCTTTTTATTCTTTCCACAGAAAAATCACACAGCCATTCACTTTTTGTCTCTCAAACTCCATATTCTGGAAATGACTGAAGATTGCATGGCAAGCTTATTTTAGTTTATTTGGAGAGTTGTGTACATGCCAAAGTCCAATGCTCACTCAGAAGATCACTGAGGACAAGCACAGAGTAAAATTTTCAGAGAGTAAAATTTTAAACAGATTTCTTTGTCAACGTTAGAAGTGTCTCAGGTAAATAAATTTCTCTGTGACTTTATTAAAAAATTAACATCTCCTGATTCCAGAAGGACTGGGGATACTGCTTCCACTGCTCTGTTGTAGGAATGATTGATAAGAAACTGGCACTGACTTAGTGTGAATTAATGAAAGGAAACCGTTTTCTCCCTTTGAACTTCTCTCCATAAAGTCTCCTCTTGAGGACAACCTGTGTTCACACTCAATGGCCTTTCAGGAGCTCCTGGATCAAGTTGGTGGCCTGGGGAAATTCCAGATCCTTCAGATGGTTTTAATTCTTCCCTCTTTTATGATGATAATATGTCAAATATTGTTGGAGAACTTCACTGCAGTCATTCCTAGTCATCGCTGCTGGGTGCACATCCTTGACAATGACACAGTTTCTGATAATGATACTGGGATCCTTAGCCCTGATGTCCTCCTGAGAATCTCCATCCCACTGGACTCAGACTTGAGGCCGGAGAACTGTCACCGCTTTATCCATCCCCAGTGGCAGCTTCTTCATCTGAAGGGAACCTTCACCAACATGACTGACCCAGACAAAGAGACTTGTCTGGATGGCTGGGTGTATGACCAAAGCTCCTTCCCCTCCACCATCGTGACTGAGGTAAGAGGCCCCATTTACTTCTTATGAATATACAGTCTGGGTGTTTATTTTTTTGTTTATTTATTCATAGAATTTCTTTTCTTTTCTTTTAAGATTGTATTTATTTATTTGATAGCGAGCGAGAGAGAGAGTAAGAGAGAAGGCAAGCACAAGCAGGGGGAGCAGCAGAGGGAGAGGGAGAAGCAGGCTCCCCCCTGAGTATTGGGGCTAGAAGTGGGGCTAGATCTCAGGACCCCTGAGTCATGACCTGAGCCAAAGGCAGATGCTTAACTGACTGAGCCGCCCAGGTGCCCTGGGTGTTTAGAATAACAGGATAAATATGGTTCAAGTCTTTAGTTATTGTGTAGATACTGTAGTCAGCTCTCTTTCATTCTTTCAGCAAATAGTGATTGTTTTATCTTTTTTTTTTCATTTAAATTTTAGCTAGTTAACATATAGTATAATATTGGTTTCTGGAGTAGAATTCAGTGATTCATCACTTACATACAACACCCAGTTTTCATCACAACTAGTGCCCTCCTTAATACCCATCATCCTTCTAGCCCACCTCCCACCCACCTCCTTCCATCAACCCTCAGTTTGTTCTCTATAGGTAAGTGTCACTTATGGCTTGTTTCCCTCTCTCATTTTTTTCTTTTCCCCTTTCCCATATGTTCATCTGTTTTGTTTCTTAAATTCCACATATGAATGAGAGCATATGGTATTTGCCTTCTTAACTGCCAAGCACTTACGTTGAATTTGAGGCCAGTGAAATCAACCAACTAGACATGAATTCCACTAAATATAGTGTGAATACTAATGATTAGACAAGTAAATACTTGATAGAATGTGTGAAAAGTTATTTTTGGTCACTTGTTCTCAGCCTAGTTGCAAATTGGAAGTACCTGTATTAATTAAAAAAAAAATCTCCATGCCCTGGCTACTTCTCAGAGAAGAAAACCAGGGTGTTACACTCAAGGTAGGAAATGTAGGCATCAGTATTTTAGACAATCTCCTCAGTGTTTTTAGTGTGTGGCAAAGATTGAGAACCACGGAGGTATGGAGTGCTAAGCGAGTATAAAGATTGGCCCTAATATAACCTAGAAGATTTAGTTGAGGATTTCTAGAGAAAGTCATGCTTAAATTGAGACTTGGGTGATACAGGTAAGTAAACGTAGGGAAGGGAGGCTGGACAGTGTGTCCACTGACTGCTGTTGCAGCAGGTGAACACTGAGGGACTGTAAGCTGCTGTGAAACTCCTCTGTGCTGATTTCCTTCTCTTCCAGTGGGACCTAGTATGTAATTTTCAGTCACAGAAATCAATTGTTCAATTCTTATTCATGGCTGGAATGCTGGTGGGAGGCCTCATAGGTGGTCATCTTTCAGACAGGTGAGTGTCTCCCAATCACTACTGCCCTTATTCTATGGTGTTTTCATCAGCTTATGATTAACTCTTTCATAAAGAAGTGTTTATTGGGTTCCAATATGCAATTTATACTGTTGTGGGTGGCCTTGGTTCCCATGGAGCTAGAGAAGGAAGTGGAGAATTAGAGTCTGTATGATAAATGCCATTTTGTTGCCACAAATATCTTTGTACAGGACATAGAAATGATATCTCCATAAAACCCATGGGCATTTCAGAACAGTACTTATCAGGAGGTATCATAATACTTCATTTAGAAAGATGAGAAGGAGTTACCTATGGGCAGGGAGAGAAAGATACTCCAAGACAGGGGGTTCAGCTTATTTAAAGGCTCCGATATGGAGAATAGCATTGAAAGCCTTCACCAGGGCTTCTGTGTTAAGTCCCTACTGGACCCAGTGAGTTAAGTGCTTGTAAGTTTTCAGCCTGATCATCATGCCATGGTTGCCTCACTGTAATTAGTAGACATTTGTATAAAACATAATGAGGTGGTATTGAATTTATATTAAGAAATAATTGTAGTTTGGGGCGCCTGGGTGGCTCAGTCGTTAAGCGTCTGCCTTTGGCTCAGGTCATGATCCAGGGTCCTGGGATCGAGCCCCGCATCGCGCTCCCTGCTACACGGGAAGCCTGCTTCTCCCTCTCCTACTCCCCCTGCTTGTGTTTCTGCTCTCACTGTCTCTCTCTCTGTCAAATAAATAAATAAAATCTTTAAAAAAAAAAAAAGAAATAATTGTGGTTAAATCTGGCTGTTTGATTTTGTAAAAAAAAAAAAAGAGGGGGGAAGTGAGGCTTTTTAGAGGTAAATTTTTTGCAACCATATGAAGTCATTAATCTAAAGACCTCGGGTGTCATGATTTGTGTTGTGAGAAATTTGAGGTATCCTGTGCCTGGCAATGCCCATCAAGAAGTGGCAGCCAACCATGGCAGGCACACACTCAGGTCTCCCATAGAGGAAATGGGAGACTTAGAGTATCCCTTATCAGCTATTAGAAAAACTTAACTTAACCTTTCAGCTGAAAATTGAGAACTCTGGGTATATCACCCTAAATGTAATTCATAAAAGATTACAGGGTCAAAGTGTTGATATTGACCAATCTTTTGACTGAGTCCTTTTTGATAATTCACCATAAAATGCTGATTGATGAGTTTATATGAGCATAGGGTAGTAGATGTGTGTGTGGTGGGGGGGAGGAAGTGGATATGGCAGGATAGGAGAGTAGAAAATTTGGTGAAGAAGACTGAGCCTTACAGCTAAGCCACAGATTTTGAATTAAACATAGGTAAAAAGCTTCTGGGAGGGGGGAAAGATGGCGGAGGAGTAGGGGACCCTATTTCAACTGGTCCCCAGAATTGAGCTGGATATCTACCAGACCACTCTGAGCACCCATGAAACCAGCCTGAGATGTAAGATCTGGATCTCTACAAGCAGAATATTCACAGGCGGTTGGTTTTGAGGTATGAAGCGGGCAGCCGTGATTCCACGGGCAGATATTGGAGGATAAACGGCAGCGGGAGGGAGCCCGGCCGTGGGGATCCTACACCGCCGGTGAGTAACAGCCTCACGCGCTGCCGACGGGTAGAGACTCGCAGACCGGTAGCATCGGGAAAGGACTTTAGGGCAGCCCCTGGGGCAGAAACCCGGAGTGGCGGTGTCCTGCGGGCAAACTGCAGCCCCCGGGGTGGGAACCCGGATTGATGGGGTTGCGCGGGTGATCTGGGAGCGGCTGGTGGTTTTAGAAGCACAAAGGGCAGAGACGAGCCCATATCTGGAGGCAGGACTGGGAGTGCTGCAGAGGGGCGCTACAGTTTATAGCAGCACGGACAGAAACACAGACGGTGTGGCCGGGAGAGCTCACTGAAGAACAGACTGCAATCTCTCTGCTCTGAGGCAGAGGGCTGGAAACGGTCTCTTCTGCTCTGACTCGTGGAAGAGACATGGAAAGCCGCCAGGGAAAGCCACCAGAGAACAAAAGCCCCAAAAACTGATTCCCACTGAGCCCATCCCCCACCACAGGGGCGCAGGGCAACTCCACCCAAACAGGGTTGCCTGAGTAACAGCGCGGCAGGCCCCTCCTGCAGAAGACAGGCTGGGAAAACAAGAGGCCAGCAACCCTAAGGTCCTAAGGTGCATCTTGCTTGGGTTCTGGTCAATAATTTGGACTCTATACATTCCCTCAAACACCCATCAACAGAATGACTAGGAGGAGGAGCCCCCAAAATAGAAAAGGCTCAGAGATTATGACTTA
>NW_027689390.1:0-361 GCF_054177405.1 Leptonychotes weddellii | reverse complement strand
CGGGGTCCCGGCCTCCAGGCAAAGCAGCCTCTTGGAGCCACACTTCCGCGCCCTGTCCCCGAATGTCCAGATTCCCCCAGGGGTTCTCCTTGGCCGCCCACCTGGTCCAGAGGACCTGGCGGGAAGTGTGTGTGGGAGGGAGTGGGGGTGGGGTGGGGTCTTCCCAGAACCCGGAATTGGGAAATGGGGGGAGAAAGCGTGCGCGAGAAAATCCAGCTCTAAATGAATGGCCATGCGGCTCTGTCTGCGTGACATGATCAAATTTTCATAAGCTGGGGCAGCAAGAGGAGAACAGGTCTCTTAATAAATGCCACTATTATAGAGTGTCCGCTAATGCGACGGGCGTTGGGGGGGGCGGTTA
>NW_027689389.1:0-361 GCF_054177405.1 Leptonychotes weddellii | reverse complement strand
AAAAAAAAAAAAGACATTATACTTTGAGAAACTGTCTTTCCATAAACCATCCTGCCCTTGTACTGCTTCAGGCCATGTCCAGCCAACAGTCTTGCCATTTGTTAAATGAATCAAAATATTGAAGAGCATAAAGTCATTTTCTATTATTAAAATTATAGTTATGTTGAAAATGCAATTTATTCAGACGTCTTGCATTGCCATAGTCATTTTCATCTTATTTCTGAGAGGTTAGCAACTCATGGCCATTACGACATCAATTCATAACCATCAAGTTTCTGGCAGCCCCACATTGTCAGCATCCTCCAGGAGCAGAGCCCAAGTAGAAGGTGGCAAGGTGTATGACGTGTGGGTGGGTGGGGAG
>NW_027689388.1:0-361 GCF_054177405.1 Leptonychotes weddellii | reverse complement strand
TTTTATCAAACATTTAAATATATATAAATCCAAGGATCAAGCATTACCTTCAAAATAGTCATCTCAGTGACTATACACTTTTTTCATTCATTCTGACATTGCTCAGAGCAAAGATCTGGGATACTTCACTTTGGAATTGTCATTCAAGCTAGTGGCTTAGCTTTTTTTTTTTTTCCAAATTCATTTTAAGCTTTATTATTAAAAGCTTAACACATAGCAAAAAGTATAAAGAACAATAAAATTAACATGTATGTACCAATCACAAAGCTTTAAAATAATAGTTGAGTACCAATGTTCTGGAGCATACTTATTCCTCATGCATATATTTATGCTTTTCTACATATATATGTTGTCCTAAGTA
>NW_027689387.1:0-361 GCF_054177405.1 Leptonychotes weddellii | reverse complement strand
CAACATTTCCTTGGTGATTCAGGGTCTTTTCTGATTCCATACAAATTTTAGGATTGTTTGTTCCAGCACTTCGAAAATGTCATTGGAATTTTGATCGGGATGGCGTTGAAGGTATAGATTGCTCTGGGTAGCATAAACATTTTAACAATGTTTATTCTTCCTATCCATGAGCATGGAATGTGGAATTTAAGAAATAAAACAGGATCATAGGGGAAGGGAGGGAAAAATAAAACAAGACAAAATCAGAGAGGCGATGAACCATAAAAGACTCTTAATCATAGGAAGCAAACTGAGGGTTGCTGGAGGAGGGAGGAGTGGGGGGATGGGGCAACTGGGTGATCAACATTAAGGAGGGCACATG
>NW_027689386.1:0-361 GCF_054177405.1 Leptonychotes weddellii | reverse complement strand
CAACATTTCCTTGGTGATTCAGGGTCTTTTCTGATTCCATACAAATTTTAGGATTGTTTGTTCCAGCACTTCGAAAATGTCATTGGAATTTTGATCGGGATGGCGTTGAAGGTATAGATTGCTCTGGGTAGCATAAACATTTTAACAATGTTTATTCTTCCGATCCATGAGCATGGAATGTGGAATTTAAGAAATAAAACAGGATCATAGGGGAAGGGAGGGAAAAATAAAACAAGACAAAATCAGAGAGGCGATGAACCATAAAAGACTCTTAATCATAGGAAGCAAACTGAGGGTTGCTGGAGGAGGGAGGAGTGGGGGGATGGGGCAACTGGGTGATCAACATTAAGGAGGGCACATG
>NW_027689385.1:0-361 GCF_054177405.1 Leptonychotes weddellii | reverse complement strand
CTTCACAGACCAATTAAGAATCTGCATTTCAACAAGATTGCTAGGGAATTTGTATGCGCCTTACAGTTTGAGAAGCCCTAGTTTAGAGTATTAGTGACTTAATGCCACCCATGCTCAGGGGCTGTTTACATATCAAAAGGGTAAGGAGAAAGTGTGAAATGTTATTTCAAAAAGTATATCTCCAGTGGGGGTGAGAAGAAGAAGAATTAAGACCTTCTCCTCTGACATGGCTATTTAGGTCTGTGTGCTTTGGGGGTGGGGAGAGGGTGGTGGGCAGTGGGAGAGCTCAGGCTCTAGAGCCCGATTGTTGAGATTCATATACTGGCTCAGCCACTTAGGTCAGTTATGCGATCTTAGCTGG
>NW_027689384.1:0-361 GCF_054177405.1 Leptonychotes weddellii | reverse complement strand
CAGATGACCTGATATTGACTAGGACCCATGAACAACTAGGAAGAACAGTATCTTGGGAGGAGCAGGCTATTGTGGCATGTTTGAGCATAAGGAAAAATCAGAATAAAAAGTAATTCCTCATGGGTCTTTGGTTTGCTTGGCAATGAAGGCAACTGGCAGAACCTCACCCGCTAGGGCCACTTATTTCTGAAGTCCCTCCCGAGCTCCAGTGAGAACAAGGGGGATGGGCACATGGAAAGATTCTAGGCAAAGATCTAAATTCAAATGTCCCCTCCTTGGGGCACCTGGGTGGAGCTGTTGGTTGAGTGTCCAGCTCTTAGTTTCGACTCAGGTTGTGATCTCAGGATTGTGAGATCAAGCC
>NW_027689383.1:0-361 GCF_054177405.1 Leptonychotes weddellii | reverse complement strand
GCCTTACATAAACCCCTTCACAAGGATTTCCTTTTGTCAGTACCCTCAACTTTTTTACAAATAAAAATTATTTACCTATTCATAGTTTCACTCATATCTAAGAATATGTATTTTTCAAACTATACTCATTGAACTTACACAATTTGTTCTTATCATATGATTCCTCCTCTGTTCCCACAAGTATATTTCTCAGTCAGAATTAATATTCCTGAAATAGCACAGAGAGGACTGCAGCAGAAATAATGTGCATGGACCACTTGGAGGTCTCCCCACCAGATATACTTCCATATTCATCCACTTGTCCATAGGTAACTATAGCATACATCACATGTACTCATGGGCAAGTATGCACACTCACCCA
>NW_027689382.1:0-361 GCF_054177405.1 Leptonychotes weddellii | reverse complement strand
GGCATATCCCAGATGCCAAGGATGACATGTGACGCCCACACCCACTTCCTGGTTTCCTCTCAGACAGGATAGTCTTGCCTACCAACGTGCTGAAATAGGGCTCAATCCCAGACAGCCTGCAGACCAGGGTCCCCACATGCAGCCGGAGGCATGGCACTGTTGAACTGGTGTATAGCCCTGGGGTACAGAGGGAGCCCTGAGTCTTACCATGGGGAGGATATCCTACCTGGGGGCAAGGCTCAAGCTGACGTTGGCCTTTGGAACAGGACCTCCTTTATGATGCTTGCTGAGAGCATACTTAACAGTTCTCCTGTACTAAATGAAAAGAACAGCGGAGGGCTTAGAAAGAAAAAGAGGCGTT
>NW_027689381.1:0-361 GCF_054177405.1 Leptonychotes weddellii | reverse complement strand
TACAAATCGAACCACCCAACAAACTGCACAGGCTGACTGGATGAATCATTTCCAGGGTGGCAGAGTCCTATGATGATTCTCAGAATCACTCTGATAAAGGTCAGAGAGGTGATTAATGGTTAATTACTGGGAGAGTAGAACCTTTGGGGGAGTAATGGACAATTTTTTTTTTTACAGTAATGTTTCCTTTGAAATTTTTGGCTTTCTATTAAGTATTTGACATCAAAAGGAAAAGCATTACTAATTCAAGGAGGGAATCTGTCCTTGATAAAGAACAAAAGCTTTTCAGAGACTTTCTGTGTAAAAATCTGTATGTATCTGTCCTAAAACGTTCTGTTGTACACTATGTCCTTCAAACACC
>NW_027689380.1:0-6970 GCF_054177405.1 Leptonychotes weddellii | reverse complement strand
GCCACCCCAGCTTTCTTTCTGCGTCCATTAGCATGGCAAATGGTTTTCCACCCCCTCACTTTCAATCTGGGGGTGTCTTTGGGTCTAAAATGAGTCTCTTGCAGACAGCATATCGATGGGTCTTGTTTTTTAATCCAGTCTGATAGCCTGTGTCTTTTGATTGGGGCATTGAGCCCATTTATATTCAGGATAACTATTGAAAGATAGGAATTTAGTGCCATTGTATTGCCTGTAAGGTGACTGTTAACTGTATATTGTCTGTGTTCCTTTCTGCTCTATGTTACTTTTAGGCTCTCTCTTTGCTTAGAGGACCCCTTTCAAGATTTCTTGTAGGGCTGGTTTTGTGTTTGCAAATTCCTTTAGTTTTTGTTTGTCCTGGAAGCTTTTTATCTCTCCTTCTATTTTCAATGACAGCCTAGCTGGATATAATGTTCTTGGCTGCATATTTTTCTCATTTAGTGCTCTGAATATATCATCCCATTCCTTTCTGGCCTGGCAAGTCTCTGTGGAGAGGTCTGTTGCCAATCTAATGTTTCTACCCTTGTAGGTTACATATCTCTTCTCCCAAGCTGCTTTCAGGATTTTCTCTTTGTCTCTGAGACTCGTAAGTTTTACTATTACATGTCAGGGTGTTGATCTATTTTTATTGATTTGGAGAGGGGTTCTCTGTGCCTCCTGGATTTTGATGCCTATTTCCTTCCCCAGATTAGGGAAGTTTTCTCCTATAATTTGCTCCAATATACCTTCTGCCCCTCTCTCTCTTCTTCTTCTCGGATCCCAATTATTCTAATGTTGTTTCATCTTATGGTATCACTTATCTCTTGAATTCTGCCCTCGTGATCCAGTAGTTTTTTATCTCTCTTTTTCTCAGCTTCTTTATTTTCCATCATTTGGTCTTCTATATCACTAATTCTCTCTTCTGCCTAATTTATCCTAGAGTTAGTGCCCCCATTTTTGATTGCACCTCATTAATAGCCTTTTTGATTTCGACTTGGTTCGATTTTAGTTCTTTTTTTTCTCCAGAAAGCGTTTCTCTAATAACTTCCATGCTTTTTTCAAGCCCAGGTAGTATCTTTAAAATCATGATTCTGAACTCTAGGTCTGACTTTGTACTAATGTTCGTATTGAGTAGGTCCCTGGCAGTTGGTACTACCTCTTGTTCTTTTTGTTGAGGTGATTTTTTGTCTTGCCATTTTGTCCAGAGGAGAATAGATGAATGAGAAAACAAAATGTAACAGGGTAACAACGTTCCCAGAAAATATACTAAACAAATCAGAAAAGACCTGAAGCTGGGGGAAAAGAAAGGGAAAGAAAGAAAAAAAAAAAGAAAAAAGAAAAAGATAAAAACAAAAACTTAACAAAACAAAACAAAACAGAATATGTGCAAATATGATCAGGCTGGTGCATAGATCAGTGCCACACACTAGATTTTGGGTGTATTTTGGTCTGTTAGAAGAAAGTGCCTCCCATAATTTTAAAGAAATAAAAACTTATGTATGTACAAAATAAGTGTTGATACAGTGAAGGGATGGAATATGATTGTAAAGATGAAAATTATAAAAAATTTTATAAAAGAAATTGATAAGAAGTTTGAAAAAAAGAAAGAAGAGGATTTAAAAAAGAGAGAGAAAAAGGAAAAAAAAAGAGAAAGAATGTGATCAGGCAGGAGACTAGAGATTTAGGGTATATTTTGATCGTTAGAAGAAACTATATCTCAAAATTTAAAGAGAGAACAACATTATATATATATATATATATATATATATGCCAAAAATAAGGGTAAGTACTATGAAGGGATAGAATATTTCTCTAAAAATGAAAAACAAAAAAGTTTTTTTTAAAAAGGGATTGATAAGATGTTGGTTTAAAAAAGGAAAAAGAAAAATTAAAAAAATAATTTGAAAGACTAAAGAATCATGGTAAAAAAAAGCCATGGATTCTATGTACAGTCCCCTAGCTCTGGAGTTCTGCCATTCTCATCGGTAAACTTGGTCTTGGCTGGCTGTTCTTGCTGATCTTCTGGGGGAGGGGCCTGTTGCCGTGGTTCCCAAATTTCTTTGCCAGAGGTGGAATTGCCCTGCCCTTGCCTGGTCCGGACTAAGCAATCTGCTCGGGTTTGCTCTCGGGAGCTTTTTTTTCCCTGCAAGCTCTCAGTACAGCTTTGGAGGACAAGAGTGAAAATGGCAGCCTCCCAATCTCTGCCCCAGAGGAGCTGAGAACTCAGGGCCCCACTCCTCAGTGAGCCCCCAGAGAAAAGCAGTCAATCACTCCCGTCTCCCCGGTCTCTGGCCACACTCCATGCTCACCCGGCCTGTGACGGAGCGTTTCTATCTCTGGCACCTGACTCGGTGTGGAGTCTCCAAACCCAGCAGATCCCTGCGGTGCACTCCCGCACCACTCCTCCCAGGGGAGGAAGGGGAGTTTCCCCAGATCTGCCGCTTGTTTGGTCCCTGCTGGAGGAGCAGTGGCCTGACTGTGCTGCAGATCACGGTTTATGGCAACCCCGAGCTGAGAGCCCGCGCCTTGGCTCCGTCTCTGCAGCCGGCTTCCCTGCTCTAAACCTGGGAGCTCTGCCACACTCAGGCACCTCCAGTTTTTCTGTGACCTGGAGGGTCCTGAGACCACACTGTCTCACAAGGGTTCCACCCCCCGCTTAGCCACTGAAGCAACTTCCCTCAGCAGAGCTGACTTCTAAAAGTTCTGATTTTGTGCTCCGTGGCTCTATCACTTGCCAGAAGTGGCCGATGGAGACCCCTCCCCCACCATCTATCCTCCCGAATATCACCTCGGATTCACTTCTCCGCACGTCCTACCTTCCAGAAAGTGGTCGCTTTTCTGTTCAGAGTTGTCGCTCTTCTTTTCTTCAATCTCCTGTTGAGTTCGTAGGTGTTCAGAATGGTTTGATCCCTATCCAGCTGAATTCCTGAGACCAGACAAAATCCAGGTCTCCTACTCCTCCACCATCTTGCTCTGCCCCCTAATTATTAACTTTTAATAGTGAATGAGATGACTGGGTGCTTATAAGTTAGCAATACAAACAACATTCTTAATTTGTTTTTGGGTTGTCTTAAATCAAGGTAAAAATATCACAAATATGAACTGACCCATTAGCATTATGTCTTTTCTTGTCTTTTTTTTCCATCTTAATCTATATTTATTTTCTAAACTACATGATATTACATGATCAATATAAGAAAACATAGAAAATGTGATGGGCAAATAGAAAAAAAAATACCCTTTATTCACACTGTAATACAACCACTCAATATTTTGTTTAAAGCCCTCTTTTCTTTGCATATATGAATAAATATATTCAGAAAATTAAAAGGCATTATATATTGATCACTTTTGAAACATATATCACTATCAAGAAATATGTCACTGAATTCTGATAATGATGGAATAGCTTAATCACACTCTTCCACGGGTAACAACTATATAATCTAGCAAAAAATAAAAAATGCACAGCACACTATTTGAAGACAGAAAACGGAGACTACCTGTCTTAGTCTACTTGGGCTACCATAACAAAATACCATAGAGTGAATGGCCTTAACACTAGACATTTAAGGTGGGACAGGCATAGGATAGTCCTTTCCTTTCCAAAAAGGAGAAATAAAAAGAAGAGGTGACATGTCTTCAGTAAGTCCAAAACTTGGCAAGGCAAATTCTACTGGATCTTAAGATTCAAGAGTAGTCCTCTTTGGTCGCGTGGTTTGCTCTACTGGCCTACTGGAGTGGCAATATGACCCCTATGGCTTGGCAGGGCAGGCTCACCCTCTTAGCCCCTGTGACTCCCTGCCAGGGCTCTGCCCATGTGACTCTGTCTCCTTTAGTCCCACCTGTCGGTGCTTCTGTTAATAGGAACACATCTGTCTTCCTGGCTTCTATTAAGATAGCTGATTAAGTCCATGAATCATACTCAGGAGCTCTTTATTCAATGGTAGTCCAGCCACACTTTTCATAGTGTCTTCCAAACATGTTTCCTATCTATCTATCTATCTATCTATCTATCTATCTATCATCTATCTATCTATCTATCTATCATCTATCTATCTATCATCTATCTATCATCTATCTATCTATCTATCTATCTATCTATCTATCTATTTATTTATTTATTTAATACAGGCAGGTTGAGAATTTTTGAAATCTTTAAGTTCTGGGTCCCTTTTGTTTAAAATGTTTTTCTTCAGTTTCTCTCCTTGCATTTTTACTCTAAGCCAAGTCTCTCCTTCAACCACTTTGCTCAGAAACCTCTTTAATCAAATATCCATTTTCATCACTCACAAAAAATCATAACACAATTTTGCCACTTTATAATAAGGATTGTCTTTCTCTCAGTTTCTAATAATGTGTTCCTCATTCTCATCTGAGACATCACCAGAATTGCTCTTACTGGTCATATCTCTAGCATGGACCCCAAAACTCATTTGGCCTCTTCCCTTTATCTAGATCCAAAACTGTTTCACAATTTCAGGTGTTTGTTAGAGTCATGTCCCACATCTTGGTATGAAACCCTGTCTTAATCTTCTTGGACTACCATAACAAAATACCATAGATTAGGTGGCTTGAACAGTAGGAATTTATTTCTCACAGTTCTGGAGGCTGGGAAGTCCTAGATCAAGGTGCCAGTGAGGTAGATTTCATTCTGAGGCCTCTTCTCTTGGCTTTAAGTGGTTGCTATCTTACTGTGTGCTCACATGACTTCTTTGTGTGTGCTCAGAACAAGCTCTTGTGTCTATCTTCTTAAAAGGATATTAATCCCATCATGGCTGCACATCTTATGACCTCATCTAAAAACTGATTAATTCCCAAGGGATTAAACTTCAGTCTGTAACACTAGCCTTGGAAGACAGGAATCATATCTGGTGAGAGTTGCCTATTGGTGTTTGTTTGAGGACATCTCTCAAATTGTAGGTGGAATGAAGCAGCAGAAAGCAGCACCCTAACTGGTCTGAGATGTCAGAGGACAGAGTTCATTGATGGTATGACAGACTAAAATTTAGTTGGGGGTTTCCCAGAAGGAAGGGAGACACAGGAGCGATATATATAAAATCTTCCCAAATTTGACTGCTGAACAATACAGGTATCAGAAAAAAACCAGGAAGTCAGCTGAAAAAACTGAATGGAAGTTTCCACTGTGGCCCAAGCCCAGGACATAGACTATGGAGTTTAAGTCCCATCATATAAATTACCTGCTAGAACAAAAATCATTCTTTAGAGGAATATAATAGTATCCAGAATCTCTGCAACTGTGGTAGCTTTGTACAAGTCAGCTTAGCTAAACTGGGATTACCGTCCCAGAATTATCTTCCCTATGATGTTCTGAATTATTGTTGGCCACTGAGAAATTTTATGAGATTTGCAAGGCATAAGTAAAGGAGTAGCTATTTTATTCTCTGCAGGCCACCATACGGAAGGTGCTATTGCAACTCATATGCAACTCAAACATGTTGTCACACACTCACCTTATGGAGTGAAGCAATAGATGGGCTCAAAGTTCTTCCAGCTGCAACCAGATTTCTTCCTTACCTTCTCTGAATCCTAGGGCGGGTGTGTGCACACCTGTGGTGAAAGGTCCCAGTTTTTCCTAGAGCCTATCACCATCAGTGAGATTAGGGGAATTGATAGTTTTCCTAGATTCATATTTGTCTCTGGAATTCCCCACTTCATGTCCATCTCCCCTTCCTGACTGCTAGCCTTGCTGATTTTGACCCCAAAGAAAATAGACTTATAAAAACGATTCAATCAACTCCTACAAGGGAGTTGGGTCTAACCTTTTAAATTTTCTGCTTTATTATAGGGATAAGATAGGGATAATGATGTCTATGCTAGCTGATTCATAAGGTGGTTGCAAAAATTAAACTAAACCTCATTCTTAATTACCCAGCTTGCTTTTTGAAGCACATCTCCAATTATACTCTGTCACACACCTTCCCATTGCAATGGACTACTTACCCCTGTTGCCTACATGCAAATAAGACCCTCCTTCTATGCCTTTGACATGCCAAGATATGATATATGGTATCCCAGCGAAGTCAAAGATTATACCAATGAGCTATTTATCATTTAAAGTCAAGCTCAAATACCAAACCTTTCAGAGACATTTTTTTGATTGCTTCTTGGTTATACTCAATCTTTCTTTACCTATAACTGCCTAGCACTCTTGACAGAACTCCAAATTAATTATCTTACATAACATTAATCACTGTAAAGAGCCTGAGTTGTACTTGACTTTGCTACTGGATTGTGTGCTCAATGAAGACAAGGATTTGCTATAATCCCTAATGTTCAATACAGTGCCTAGCATTGTATCTTTATAATCACTGGCACTCCAGAAGTGTTTGACTTGAACTGGGCTTATCACATCCACAGAATTACTTTGAATGTATGAAACAACCCTAAAGAGCAGAGATTCTATTTCGATATCTTTCACCTCATTGTTATTTGTGCCAATTATGCAGGAGTTATTGATGTAGTGATTTTTTAAAAGATTCCCAAAGTTCTTATTATTCCAAATAAAGTTATGCTCATAATTTTATTTTTGCCCCAAGATTGGAAATCCTGGATATTCATGTTAAAATAAGGAAACTATGTGGAAATAGACAAAGGACTATGTTTTATGTAGACTTTTATACCAACTTGAGTTTCTTTGATTCTCTGATAGACAACTTTTATTGTGGGAACCTAAGCTGTTAAAACTGATTTCTTGACAACCTAATAAATTTTCCTTTATTGAGAGACAGCACTCTCACCTTACTTAGGTGTGATTTTGACTAGACAGTGTATCGCTGACTAGGATTGGAATGTGGAATGAGTGGGTTTCTTCACAAGTGGCCAAGAAACTTCATCAAGGAGGTGTCTATGTGTGTTTTATTCATTTTAATTTTTTCCCCTAGTTTTCGAAATTTACTTGCTTAGGAGTTAGGTATAATGGGTCTTATAAAGCCATTTACCTCACATGTGC
>NW_027689379.1:0-361 GCF_054177405.1 Leptonychotes weddellii | reverse complement strand
ATCTTTGACCACTTTCACCCATTTTGATCACCTCTTGCCTCTGGCAACACCACCAATCTGTTCTCTGTATCTATGAGTTTGTGGCTTTTTTTTTTAATCCACATATAAGTAAGATCATACAGTATTTGTCTATCACTGTCTGACTCATTTCTTTTTTTTTTTTTTTTTTTTTTTTTTAAAGATTTTATTTATTTATTTGCGAGAGAGAGAATGAGAGACAGAGAGCACGAGAGGGAGGAGGGTCAGAGGGAGAAGCAGACTCCCCGCTGAGCAGGGAGCCCGATGCGGGACTCGATCCCAGGACTCCAGGATCATGACCTGAGCCGAAGGCAGTCGCTTAACCAACTGAGCCACCCAGGCG
>NW_027689378.1:0-361 GCF_054177405.1 Leptonychotes weddellii | reverse complement strand
TGGGGGCTATCCTTGTGCATCATGGCCTCTACACACCTGAGGCCAGTAGCACACCACCCATTCTCACCACTAGGTATATCCAGACTTGCCAAATGATCCCTGGGATGGTGAGGAAGGGGGGACCTGCCCATTGATCTCCACTTAGAGAAACACTGATTCATATGAATTGGTGTTAACAGTTTGCCTAAACAAAGGCTGTGACCCATTTGTTTCATACATAATAAATGTAAAAGCTAAGCTTTCAGTAATCAATTAAAAAATGTTATCCCGAGTCCCTCGGTGGTTTGGCTGGGGATATATGCCGTCTATAGTACAAGGGAACATTCTTCAATGTTGAGCGTGAAAACTTGGAATTTTAAGC
>NW_027689377.1:0-361 GCF_054177405.1 Leptonychotes weddellii | reverse complement strand
GATGGATGAGTGGATGGATGGATAGATGGATGGATGGATGGATGGATGGATGGATGGATGAGTGGTTGGATAGATGGGTGGATGGATGGATGGATGAGTGGATGGATGGATAGATAGATGGATGAGTGGGTGGGTGGATAGATGGATGGATGGATTGATGGATGGATGGATGGATGGATGGATGGATGGATGGATGGATGGATGAGTGGTTGGATGGATGGGTGGATGGATGGATGGATGGGTGGATAGATGGATGAGTGGGTAGATGGATGGATAGTTGGATGGATGGATGATGGATGGATGATTGGATGGATGGATAGATGGATGGGTGGATGGATGGATGGTAGATGGATGAGGAAGT
>NW_027689376.1:0-361 GCF_054177405.1 Leptonychotes weddellii | reverse complement strand
TCGGCAGGGAGCCTGCTTCTCCCTCTGACCCTCCCCCCTCTCATGTGCTCTCTCTCTCTCTCTCTCATTCTCTCTATCTCAAATAAATAAATAAAATCTTTTAAAAAAATGTAAATGATGAACATAATTCCAAAGTGAAAATAGAATGGGAATCAGTATCCTCTAAGGCAGGTTAATCTCTAAGCGGCAGGCAGAGAGCCGCTTCAGCTGAGGATAAGGTGCGATGATTTCTTTAAAAGAATCTATTGTGATTCTAATGACACAGGGTAGATAAATAAATAAAATCTTAAAAAAAGAAACCGCACAAAAAACTTCTGGCCAGGACTCACTAAACCGATTTCATGAGCCATGATTGAGCCAC
>NW_027689375.1:0-361 GCF_054177405.1 Leptonychotes weddellii | reverse complement strand
TGCCAAGTGTGTGCAGCAACTCACTGGTTTTCTTGAGTGCCCTGAGTATTCCTATGTATGCTCCATCTACTCCATTAACCCCCCTTATAGCCATCTTAGAAACACACTATCATTTGCAGTGAGTTAAAAAAAAATCACCAAATCCTAGCTCAACGCATTTAATTTTTTTTTTTTTTTTTTTTTTTGCCACTAGAACTTATGGGATAAAGTAGAACACTTCAATAGGTTTGAGGGACTAGAAAAGAAACATTTTGAACTTAATAACAGACATCTGTCCACCTTGAATGCTCCTTTATTTCCTCCCTTCCAAATCATCACATAAAACTAGTTCCTGGGTAAATACTTTCCCTTCTTACCTTGT
>NW_027689374.1:0-361 GCF_054177405.1 Leptonychotes weddellii | reverse complement strand
CTCTTGAAAAAATCCCTAGGAGTGGGATTGCTGGGTCATATGGTAACTCTATGTTTAGCTTTTTAAAGAAACCCCAGACTGTTTTCCAAAGTGGTGCACCATTTCACACTTCTACCAGCAATGTACGAAGGCTCCAATTTTTCCACATCCTTATTACATTTGATTATCGTTTATATTGTAGCAATTTCCTATAGACTGAGTGTTTATATCATCCCTCAAATTCATATATGGAAACCCTAATTCCCAGTGTGATGGCATTTGGAGGTGGGGCCTTTGGAGGTAATTAGGATTTGTATTGGTCATGAGGGTGGAGCCCGCATGATGGGCTTGGTTCTCTTATAAGAGGATGAAGAGATCAGGG
>NW_027689373.1:0-361 GCF_054177405.1 Leptonychotes weddellii | reverse complement strand
TAGAGCTTGAGCATGAGCAGGGGGAGGGGCAGAGGCAGAGGGTGAGAGAGAATCTCAAGCAGACTTTGTGAAAAGTAAATAAAAATAGAAGGGCAAAAATACAAAATGCTGACAACACGAAATGTCTACAAGGATATGGAGCAACGGGTGGGAAGACCGAACGGTACAGCCACCTTGCAAGACAGTTTGGCAGTTTCTTATAGAACTAAAAATGCTCTTACCGTGCTCTACAGTTTATTTTGGGTAACAGTCCTTTATCACGTGTGTCTTTTGCAAATAGCCGTGCCTCCACCCCCCAATATGTGGCTTGTCTTCTAATTGCTACAACTATTTGTGGAAGAAACGAGTGAAGGGCTCCCCC
>NW_027689372.1:0-361 GCF_054177405.1 Leptonychotes weddellii | reverse complement strand
ATAAAAAAAGAATGTATTCATATATATGCTTTATCATGGGTGAATCTTGACCATATTATGCTGAGTAAAAGCTAAACAAAAAAGGTTATATATTGTATGATTCCTTTTATTTATTTATTTGAGAGCATCCGTGGGGTGGGGAGAGGGAGACAGAGAGTCTTAAGCAGGCTCCATGCCCAGTGAGGAGCCCAGTGCGGAGCTTGACCTCACGACCCTGAGGTCATGACCTGAGCCAAAATCAAGAGTCGGATGTTCAACTGACTGAGCCACTCAGGCACCCCGTACGATTCCATTTATACGAAATGTCCAGAATAGGCAAATCTATACAGAGAGAAAGTTACTAGTAGTTTCCAGGGGTCGG
>NW_027689371.1:0-361 GCF_054177405.1 Leptonychotes weddellii | reverse complement strand
GAAAATCCCTTAGGCAGACACCAACCCTGAATGAACATGGAAAGACTCACAGCGCATCCAGACAGTACACGTGCAGCAAATGTGGGAAATCCTTAGGCCGTAAATCTGTCCTCATTGATCCCCAGGGATGGCACAGTGGGGTGAAGAGTTATGTTTGCAGTGGATGTGCAAAAGCTGTTAGCTGTAGCTCAGTGTTGATGACTCATAGGGTTGAGTCTGGAGAAGGGTTTTATAAGTGTCGTGGCTGTGCAAAATCTTTTCCCTCTATGTCTGCCCTCTCACATCATCAGAGATCTCATGCAGGGAAAAGACGGTATGAGTGCAGTGATTGTGGGAAATCTTTTACCAGTAGTTCTGCCCT
>NW_027689370.1:0-361 GCF_054177405.1 Leptonychotes weddellii | reverse complement strand
AGAGAGAGAAGCAAACCAAGAAACAGTCTCTTAACTGTAGAGAACAAACTGATGGTTACCAGAGGGGATGGTGGTGGGGGGGTGGGGGAAATCGGTGATGGGGATTAAAGAGTATACTTATCATAATGAAAAAAAAACTAAATTAAGAAATAGGATATCCAGGGCGCCTGGGTGGCTCAGTTGGTTAAGCGACTGCCTTTGGCTCAGGTCATGATCCTGGAGTCCCGGGATCGAGTCCCGCATCGGGCTCCCTGCTCGGCAGGGAGTCTGCTTCTCCCTCTGACCTTCCTCCCTCTCATGCTCTCTGTCTCTCATTCTCTCTCTCTCAAATAAATAAATAAAATCTTTAAAAAAAAAAAAA
>NW_027689369.1:0-6971 GCF_054177405.1 Leptonychotes weddellii | reverse complement strand
AAACAGCCCTGCACGGCCGATGGCATCGCCAGGACTCTTCCCACGGGGGGGGGGGGGGGGGGTGGCGGGCAGGCGGGAGGCAGACGCCCGGCTCACACCCGGACCCCACTGCCCACGGCTACGTCCTCTTCCTGTCAAGCTACTGGGGGTCTGCTATGTCCCCAGGCCCCTCACCTCTCCCACTCCTTCCCTTCTCGGTCCGTGTGCCACAGCCCTGTTCTCAGCAAGACCGTTAAAAGACAAAGCATGTGGACCCTAGCGACCCAGGAACATCGACCCAGAGCTCCGGCCACGTTCTGGAATGGCACCTGCCCCGCGGCCTCCTGCCCTTGGCCGTGAGCACGATGGCCCACCGAAGGGCAGGTGGGCGGACGGCACCGACAAGCACGGCCGCCGCCGCCCCGCGGCCTCAGGACGAGGAGTCTCTTACCCATCCGGACTGGGAGCGGGCAGAGGGCAAGGAGCACCCCAGCCGCCAGCCCGGCGTCCGCGCACCACTCACCGCACAGCAGACCCTCCTGCGCAATCAGCATGCGGGCGAAGGCGAAGGACTCCTCATCGTTGCTCTTGAACCACTTGTCCACCACCTGCAGCAGGACCCCCACCGAAGGCTCTGGAGGGGCTCGGGCCCTTGTGAGGTGGGGGCGCGGCCCACTGCCCGTGTGCACGACCTCACAGATGCCCTTGCCTTGGTCCAGGAGGCCGTGACCTTCAACGGACATGGCCTGGCCCCACGTGTGGGAAGCGATTCTCACGTGTAAAACCTAGAACTTTCTCCCTCTCCCTGGTCTGACACATTCTGCCTCTGGCAGCTAAAATCGCCCTCCAGGCCCCACTGCATCACAGTATGTCCCCCCAAGGTCCACTCCAGACCCCTCTGACGGATGCTCCCCCTAAAGAGCCTTGTCTGGGGTCCTTCTCATTCACCTCGCTCACCTGCCCTAAGCACCTGGAGCTCCCTCTCTCTGCGGGGGCCTGATGTGCACACAAAGCTGGATCTGTGCCACTGGCCACGTCCACGTCTTTGCCCAGCAAGGCCACGGCACACACTTGATAAGGTGCCACCGGTTACCTAGCCTTGACCGCCAGGGCCGCGCTTCGCCCACCTGCGTGCGCCGTGCTCACTTCTCTGCTCCCCCTCCGGAGAAAGCCGGTTCGAGGGTGCATGTCCACGGAGGGCTGGAACCCCTCGCAGGGGAAGTGGCCTGGCTCTACCTACCGACCGGTCCAGCACCGTGGGGATGAAGTCATAGCCGATCCCCTCCACCTCGTACATCATCTGCTCCGTCTGGTTCAGCTCCTCGGGCTCTGCAAGGATGGAGCCCTCGGGATCCACCCCGATGATCTGCAGAGGGGACAGCATTAGGACTGGAGCTGGGCAGAAGTCTCATCTGGCCACGCCTGGCTTTCATCGAGGTGGCCAATCCCGCCCTTAGCAAGCTCCTGATAAAGATGAGCCCCTGGGGCGTGCGCCTCATTCCCAGGCCTCAGGCCAAACTGGAAACCCAGGAACCCAGGCCCCAAGTTGGGGAGATTCCAAGGTAAACGTTCACCCGGGGGCTCTCAGAGGGGACGGCATGTGGTTGGGGGGGAGCCTCCCAGGGGAGGACCTGGTGAGCAGGGCACCCCAGGAAAAGCCCTGACTGCCCCTATGGGGACAGCTGGAGCCTGTGGGGACAGAGGGCAGAGAAATGGACCACCAGCTGGATGTTTGTACAAGCCCCTCCCCAGGTCCAGGCTTAACTCCAAATCCAGATGCCTTCTCAGATGGGGCACATGTGGGACCCGAGTCTAAGAGCTTCGAGCTTCTGGAACAATCCTTGGAGGCCTCCCAAGCCAACTGTCCCACCCCCAGAGCATCTGGGCTTGCCACTCCCAGACCAGTACAGACACACACATTGCCCTGGACACAAGGCCGTAAGCAGAAATGTCGGGAACTTTCAGCTCTACAGCAGAGGCCACTCTGGGGGCCTGACGCCCAGAAGCTGGACGATTCCGCCCCCAAGTGCAGGTGAGGCCGCAGGGGAGAGACGCACACACGTCAGGGCCTGGTCTCTGGGCAGGGCTGATGCCCGTGTGCCTCCACCACCCGCCCGTCCGCAGCCCCCGGGTCACTCACTTTGCACCCGGGGCATTTCTCCTTCAGCTTCCTGGCGATGCCCGTGATGGTGCCCCCCGTGCCTGCCGAAGCCACCAGCATGTCCAGCTTCCCTGGTGGCAGAAGCTGCGTCAGGGATCCTCAGGCCCTAACCCAGCCGGCCCACCCCCCCACCTTTTTTTAAGATCTTACTTATCTACTTGAAAGAGAGAATGATCGAGCGTGCACACGTGCAAGAGCAGGGGAGGAACAGAGGGACAAGCAGGTTCCCACTGAGCGGGGAGCCTGATGTGGGGCTCGATCCCAGGACCTGAGCCGAAGGCAGACGCTTCACCAACTGGGCCACCCAGGCGCCCCCTCGCCCCACGCTTACTAACAAGTGAAAACATAACCAAAATGATGGCTGGTTATGGAAAAGGTCCAGAGAAACTATTCTCGTGTTTCAACAGCCTTTCATTACAGTGCTAGATCTTAAACAGCATTCACAGCGAGTGACGCAGGGGGCATTTCAATCTTGCTGATGGATACACGGCCACGGAAATCGCGATCTGGCGTGTGTCCCTCCACGCCGTCTGGAGGCTGCCCCTAGGGTGTCAGGTTTGGGACGTGACTAAGGGAAGTGAATTATAAAGGAGACAGAAGAAATCACTCGGGCTTGGCTCAAACATCACCCGGCTCTCACCCTGCCGAGGGGCCAGCTCAGACAGCCCACAGACAAGTCCGTGCGGGCACGCGTGCCAAGGCAGAGGCTGGTTTTTGCCAAATGAGAGAATTCTCACACATAAAACCTGGGTGAGCAAATGCTTGGAGCTCGCTGCCCAGCTCCTGGGCTCCAGATTCCAAGCAGGAAGCCAATGGGGCCCATCGCCCGGCACCTTCTCCCTCAAGTCTCTTCGGGAAATAGCCCAGTAGCAAACACCACCACAACCCCTCCGGGCCTTGGCTCTGAACGTGTAGAAAGGCTCCAAGGAAGCTCATGTCCGTACAGAAAGTAAACCAACCACAGGTGCCACCACCCGGTTCAGATTGGGGCTCGATGCCAAGTGCCCTTCCACAGCGTGAAGCCCAGGGACACATCCAGCACCAGCCTGGGACACACGCGCTCCCTGCACTCAGAAGCCCCTGCAGGTCTGGAGGACACACTGCTGGGCATACAAACAGGACTACATACGTCTGGTGTTAGAGGAGAGGCAAAGGCAAAGTCTGAAAAAGCACAATGGAGAGAGAAGACCTCTCTGGGGAGATGCTCTGGAGAGGATGTCACAGAGAGGGGACATTTGAGCTGGGTTTTGAAGGATGAATAGGAGTTTACCAAGGAGCGGGTAAGTGACTCGTACACTGCCAGGCAAGCAGGGGGAGATGCCGTCGAGACAGACGGAGGGGAGGACGGAAGTACACACCCTCACACTGCTGCAGGATCTCCTCGGCGGTGGTGTCGTAGTGAGCGAGGGGGTTGCTCGCGTTGCGGTACTGCGTGGGAAGATGGCGAGGTCAGACACCCAGAAGGGGTAACAGCCACAGGGCAGGAGCACACAGCTCAGCCAGAGAGGAGCCACCAGCATGTCGGGTGAGAGTGGCCAACGGCATGGGCAGTTTTAGGAACCTCAACAGGTACAAAGCAGTAAATCCAGCTCTCCAGAAGATGCGCTTTCTGAATTAACCCAGAAGTGAAGTGAGGCAGACAGTTTCCGGTAGAAAGGTTTTTGTGCGTTTTACACCGACAGAGCGCTTCCAGGGTCCACGGCGCAGGCCGTTCCAGCCCAGGCCGAGCCCTCCAAAGCCGGCACGGAGAGCAGAGAGCCACCCGCCACAGGGCCTGACCAGGCCGGAGACGCCGCTGCCCGCGGGCCCCTCTGTGGCCCCCACCCCGACAGAGGTCCCCACCCCCGAGTGCACGCCTGCTCCCAGACCCCGGCCTCACCTGGTCCAGGATGTGAGAATTGGGGATCTCGTTTCGCAGCCTCCACGCCACCCCCACGTGCGACTCGGGGGAGTCAAATCTGGCAGTGGTGGGTGTCCTCACGATCTCTGCCCCCAGGGCCCGCAGCACATCCACCTGCGGAGGAACAGGAGGCCTGCGTCTCCCCGCTGGCCTGGTGTGCAGGGGCGGCCCCGGGAGAGGACCCCTGCCCCCACCTTCTCAGTGCTCATCTTCTCCGGCATCACGATGACGCAGCGGTAACCCTTCACGGCGGCAGCCAGGGCCAGCCCGATCCCTGGGGACAGTGGCGGGGTGAGAGGCGGCCGCGGCGCCCCCCCCAGGCCCCTCCCCGCAGCCAGGAAGGCCCAGGGAGACGGCACCCCGGGTTCCAAAAGGGCCTGATGTCAGCCCCTTCTGCCTCGGAGCGAAGGAGTCAGGGCAGAGAACGCCAGAGGTAGAAAGGCAAAGGTGAACGTGCCCACCCAGAAGCAACATGACGCCCGGCGCCTCCCGCTTGTCCTGGGCCCCCGCCCCCAGCCCCACCCTGGACGCGTGCATCAGGTGCTGAGCAAACGGCCAAGGGAAGAGGCCTGCCAGACAGGCTGCAAGCAGCTGCAGCACGCCCCAGGCCAGGGGACCCTCCTGGCCTGTCCCAACAGCCACCTGTGTTCCCGGACGTCGGCTCAATGATGGTGTCCCCGGGCTTCAGCGTCCCAGCCCGCTCGGCGTCCTCAATCATCCGCAGGCTGATGCGGTCCTTCACACTCCCGCCCGCATTGAAGAACTCGCACTTGGCCACTGGGAGCCGAGGATGAATCACGAGAGAAGGCCCCTGCCCCCTAACCGATCCCTGCTGCGCCCCCCCACCCTTACTCTGATACAGGCAGGATGTGGGGACAGACACGGTCTTTGCTGGTTCTGCAAACCAGCCCCTCTCCGTTCCCACCTCCCGCTGGGCCGGATACGGTCTCGGACATCCTCTGCCAGCTCGTTTCCTGGCCCCTCTGCCCCCCACGAGGGGCCCGGGGGGCCACCCCACATCCCCGGGCCCACCGAGCCACCGGGCCAAGCACCGGACAGAGGGCGCCAGGTACTCACACAGCTCACACTGCAGGCCAAACTTCTTCCCAATCTTGTTGATTCGCACCATGGGGGTGTCCCCAATTTTCTTCAGGATATCTGGCAAGATTTTGGGGGATTTTGCCCTAAAACAGAGGAGTCCATGATTATTCAGACTTGGCAGTCCAGCACGTTGTTTTAATCAAGAAGCAAATCAAAGAACTGGCTTTACTGGGATCTGGGTGATGGCACAGATCTACGGTCACAGGCACATTCACACACGCGTGTGCACACACGCCACGTGAGGACGCGTGGGAGCCGACGGAAGCGAACCCCGCCGGTAGCTCAGCTAAGGTCGGCTGTGCCAAGGTCGTGTCCAGGGCGGTGGGCGTCACAGGGCGGCTGGGCGCAGGGACTCAGGACCCCTCTGTGTCGTTTCTGCAACTTCTTGTGTTATTTCCAAATAAGAAGGTTGAAGTAACAGCACTAAGTTCGACAGGTCCTGGTCCATCTGTTCAGAAAGTCTTTTCCGGGGACCCTCACTTCCATCCCTCTCTCACTCCGACCCCTAGGATTCCTCCTTTTCTTTTCCTTGATGAACAAATTGGTGCCAACCCCAGAGCCCCAGACCCCCCAGGCCGCCTGTTTGCCCACCAGGCCGGGGACGGCGGCTGCCAAGGGTGCGGGCCGGACATCTGGCGTCGTTCAGAAAATGTCGGGCCCAGGTGGTGTGAAGCACCACGCTCCCAACAAAACCACAAAGACCTTCGGGGAGTCCCTGGAGCCCCTGGGGTCAAGGTCAGGATGAATTCCCAGGCGGCCCTCCAGCTCAGTGTGGGTTTCCATATCATGGACCCACAGTCTCCCTTCACACTCGAGTGACTGGCTCCCTCTCCCCATTCTTCCACCTGGTGACAGGTGACAGGCGGGTGTGGACAGCCCGGCTGGCGTGCGTGCAAACCATGATAGATGCATTTCCTGAAGGGCCCCCATGAAGTTTCCTCCATCTTTACCCTCGGGGACTGATGCCAATTCCACACCCTCCTCCTGTCTGCACCACGGATGGGCTCACCGAATATTCGCTTGGCAATATGCACCACTGACCTGAGTTCCGAGAAATGCAATCACTTCCCACAGCCTTGGCTTTCTAACATACATCCCAGGGTTCTCAGACTCCGGCGAGCCCACTGCTCCAGGAATCTGGCCCCACGCCCAGCCCCAGCAGGCCCAGCTTCCCAGGGGGCCCGGAGGCGCTAAGGAGGAGCATCCCACGCCGGGGGCCCAAACAGGCCTCCAGGCGGACAAGCTGGAACCCAACCTCCAACTGCAGCCTTCCAAGAGGCTCAGGGGGACACCCCGGGCAGGCCGGAGGCAAGCCCAGCAGAGAGGTACCTCACAGATGCTGGGCTGAAGGGAAAGCCTGGCTGGGGGCCAACGGCTCCTGACGTCAGCCTTGGAGGGAGGCCAGGCCCTCAGGGTGAGGCTGGGGGTTGATTCATTAACTAGTCAAAGGGACAGAGCTCAACAGCGACCCCTGAATCTTCTTGGCCCAGCAGGGGCTAAGGAGGGCAAGGAGGATGAGCCTCCTTCCCCCCAGCTTACACGGGAACCAGGACCGGGTACAGAATTGAGCAGAGACGAGCCTGGAGGCCTTCGGGAGGGCAATCCCACCGCATCTTTAAGCGGGCTAATTAGGCCAGTGTGTGAGGTGCAGGTGTAACCAGGACCCAGGTAAGAGAGCATCCTTTCCACCCCAGGCTTTCCGAGCGAGAGCTCAGGAGCCCTCAGGAACCCCGGTCTCTCTCTGCTGCCCCCCGCCCCCGCCCCCACCCCGCAGCAACCACACCCCAGCCTCACACGGCCCTTCTGCCCCCGCTCGGCTTTGCTTGGGAA
>NW_027689368.1:0-361 GCF_054177405.1 Leptonychotes weddellii | reverse complement strand
TGTTTCCTTACGACAAATGTAAAGATAAGTACGGGAAACCCAACAAGAGGAAAGGCTTCAATGAGGGATTGTGGGAGATCCAGAACAATCCCCACGCCAGCTACAGTGCTCCTCTGGTGAGTACCTGGGGATGGAGAATGACTGGTGTGGTGTCTGTGGAGCCCAAGTCATGCCTGGTGCGTGCACAAATTGGGCGCCACAGGTGGTCTTAGCTTGTCTCATAGGAAAGGAGCAAGGGCTCATCCCCCCTTGGCACTGCTGACTGTTCTCTTTCGGGGTGTCCTGGGGCGTCCTGGGCACAGTGGGGTGAGTAGCATCCCTGGCCTCACCCGCTCCATGCCTGCAGCGCCCCACCCCCCCC
>NW_027689367.1:0-361 GCF_054177405.1 Leptonychotes weddellii | reverse complement strand
TGGGCTCTTCTTCACCATTTCTATGTTTTTACTACTGACCAACCTTCCTGAAGACAGACATGTTTCTCTTTAACAGTTAATATATCCAGTCAGGTTTTACTCAAGTCTGATAAACCAGGAAGCCACTTGATCCTTACATATCTCTGCTCTGCTCCATGTGTTGACCTTGGTGTTTCTCTCTTGGGGAACTGCCTTTTAAAAAATTGTTTACCTTATTTTTGTTATCAGGGGAGGGGAATGCATCACTGTAGACCCTAAGAAATGGTGACAAATCTCACAGGAGGACTAGGACCACGAGCGCTGGAGTATTCAGGGAAGGCTTTATGGAGAAAGATGAACTTCAGTTGGCTTTTGAGAGATT
>NW_027689366.1:0-361 GCF_054177405.1 Leptonychotes weddellii | reverse complement strand
CTTGCCCCCCCCCCCCCCCGATTTGAGACATCTTAAGGAGGTATGACCCACAAGTCGTGGTAGCTGGCTGTCACCACCATTTGCTGCCAGAGGGAGCAGAGAGAGAGGAGCAAATCTGAGAGGAAAAGTGATGCGTTCCATTTTGCATATGCTGGGTTTTTCGGTGTCTGCACAGTGCATGGAGAGATGCTGTGTAGACAGTTGATAATGGGTTTAAAGCTCTGGGGAAGTATCTGGGTTTGAGTTATGCATTTGGAATTACTCATCCAGAAAGAGAAGGAGAAGGGAAAATGGTGGGGGCAGAACATTCACGCTAAAGGGACAGGCAGACAGCAGTGTTTGGGCACACAAAGAAAGGGCA
>NW_027689365.1:0-361 GCF_054177405.1 Leptonychotes weddellii | reverse complement strand
AATCATCAAGATGGTGTTAGAACGGTCATGGTCATGAAGGACAGCGGGAGAGGGAGCAGGAGTTCGGAGCCCAGCAAAGCCCTGCCCCCGGGAAAGGAGAGGGTGAAGGAAGGATGGTTGGCTCAGAAGATCCTCTGCCTGCAGGGCATTGCTGAAGGTCCGCCCCACCCAGCGGAGACCTCTGGTACAGAGATCGCCTGGCAGTGAGTCCTGCAGTGGGCAGGACAGGTTCTAGGACTGTTGTTTGGCTCGGTCATTACCTGGGAGCTTCCTGGAGAGAGCAGAACTTTAATTCAAATGTTGTGGTGGATCCCATGGTGTGGCTTTGGGAGCATCAGCGGGCTTGCGTTCCTGCAGCTGG
>NW_027689364.1:0-361 GCF_054177405.1 Leptonychotes weddellii | reverse complement strand
ATTTATTTTATCTGTAAGTTTTGTTAAGTTCCTTAAACATTTTACCTCTCACTTCTCTTATCTATAAAATGCTAATAAGTATGTACACTACCCATCTAATAGGGTTGCTATGAGGAATAAATAAAAAACAAACAAATAAATACAAAGTATATAGCACTGTGTGAAAAGTATGATATATGTTCATAAATATTAACTATTAGCACTGTTATTTCCCTCACATGATATAATCTGGCAAGGACTTCTGTGTTTTCACTCAATTAGAATTTACAGATTAATGGCAGGAATTCATTCAAATAATGTTATGTTTTCTTTTTAAAAAGTAACCATTTGTGATATCATTAATAAATAAACCAGGAAATAC
>NW_027689363.1:0-361 GCF_054177405.1 Leptonychotes weddellii | reverse complement strand
TCGCAAATTTGGGAGCTGGGGTAATATGTAAATATTTAAGATTGTTGGTGAAAAGAAACAATAGGCCCAAATTGGAGCCACTTGTGTTAAGCTCCACCAAGAGACAAAACCTAACCTAATTGTAGTTTCAGCCTCTCCTAGGAGTGGAATTTAAAACCAGTGAGTCTGAAATTTCCTGATTAGCACTAGGGATTCCATCTGCATGATAGGACCTCCCTACCCTTCCCCCTAAGGGAAGGTGACCTTTCCTGAAACAATCCTTTCTTTTCTTTTGTAGTAACTTCCTTTTCCCACCCTGTTTCTTCCTGTAGAAGCCTTCTGTGTGTACAACTCTTCTGAGCACCTTCTTTAGAGGGGATGC
>NW_027689362.1:0-361 GCF_054177405.1 Leptonychotes weddellii | reverse complement strand
TTAATGTGTGTTTTTCTCTCTGGCTTTGTTTTTTAATGACTCTTTAATTAGCACTTTGTTTCTGAACCACCCCAAGCACTTCATTTGCATTGCCTCATTGATGACTTCATATTTTGCCAGCCACTTCCCCATCATTTCTCCTGACAATTGATGAAAGCACTTCCTTCTGGTGCTGCTCAAGCTCAGTTCCATTTGCTTCACTTTGTAAATGCACTGCCTCCCCCCAGAACCCCAGCCTCCCCCTTGAACTCCTTCACTTCTTTACTTACTCCTCTATGCATTTATTCATTTTTCATTAATTCCAGGTACACTATGGGCCAGTCGTGATTCTAGAGGCTGGCAACAAGAAGTACTTGGTCAG
>NW_027689361.1:0-361 GCF_054177405.1 Leptonychotes weddellii | reverse complement strand
TGAAAGTCACATTAATACCTCCTAATTTAAAGGATCAGATACAGAAGCAGACACCAAAATGGAGATAATGTTTTCATTTTTATTTTTCTAGTCCTTTTTAATTGGGAGCAGAATTAGAAGCAACCAACATTTAATTTGAAAGAGCAATAATTACACTCCTTCTTACCACTTTCAGACAGATCTCAAAGATTTTTTTTTTCCTGTTTCAGTCTGTCTCTGATATGCCTCAAAGTGTAACTCAGTTCTACAGGCCAAGGATACCTAAATCTGTAGCTGAGATGGATCACTTTGGTCTGAAAGGTCATCTGAATGAGTTTCTCCATCAAAACATGATGCTTATAACTGTGCAACGATTGGTACC
>NW_027689360.1:0-361 GCF_054177405.1 Leptonychotes weddellii | reverse complement strand
TGGTATTTCTACAAATAACACCGTAGCCACATAGCCCTGAGTTCAACCACAGCACCATGGCCAGAGGGGACTTACAGCCAAGTCTCTAAGGAAAACCGAGAGGTTAGATAGTTTCCATTTGAAGTTTAGGAGGAGAAGGTACTTAATTTGGACCTGGGAATGCCTGGTTTTAAAACTGAATCTTTCTTTCTTTCTTCTTCTTTTTTTTTTGTTTTTATGTAAAGCTTCTCTGAACCCTTTTTTTTACTGCTCTGATGAAATCCCTTACAGGAAGTGCCGTCAGAAGCGAACCTTTTTAAAAAATTTTTTATTATTATGTTATGTTAGTCACCATACATTACATCATTAGTTTTTTTTTTTT
>NW_027689359.1:0-361 GCF_054177405.1 Leptonychotes weddellii | reverse complement strand
TCCGAGTCCCAGGTGAGGCCCGAGAGCCGGCTCACAGCAGGCACCCACACTCTGGAAGGAGGCAGCCTGGGAAATGCAGCTGTAGCTTTCTGCCTGCAAAGGACAGGAAATAGGGGGGAAGGGGCCCTGGGTGCTCCTCAGCCACAGAAGGTTAACCACAACTCCGTTTGTGCCTGGAGAGCGCTCACCACCACCCCCCCGACCCCCACCCCCCCCCACCCCCGCCACAGGCACACAGCAGGTGCTGAAGGAAGGCGGTTCTGGGGAGGGTTCTGGGGAGGCTCCGGTGGTGGTGACCGCCAGCTCCAGGCCAGGCCCCAGGAGATACAACAGCGAACAAGACAGAGCCCGACCCTGAAGA
>NW_027689358.1:0-6972 GCF_054177405.1 Leptonychotes weddellii | reverse complement strand
ACAGGTGTTTCTGGTACATTGCCACATATGCACTTCCAAAGAAGCACATCTTCTGCAACATCACACACCAACATTAACTGGGATTATAGGAGCAATAGGGTTTGGGCAGACCATTCAAAATCTGTAGAACTTTTTAACATTGACAGACTCATAACAGTCCTCATTTAAAAAAGAAGAGAAAAGGAGGAAAAAAAAAAAAGGGGCCCAGTTAAATCTCTACCACGTGGTGTGCTTTGTACCCATCTCAAGCCCAGTCGGTCATTTGTAACTTTAAAGCTAGAATGAAGGGGTGGAGGGTGGTTAAGAGAGTGGAGATTCATTTATAATAAAGACCATTTTCATCAAAACTAAAATAGGATCCAAGGTGTCAGGGTGAAAAAGTTTCCTTCTACCCTTCTAAGTTCTTTGGCTGGTCTGCTAATTAAAAGGACCTAAGACAGATTAACAGGAGAAGAATTTAATTTTGTACATACAGGAGCCCCAAAGATAGGAGACTCAAGAGCAAGTCAGGCAGTTGAGCCTTATGTGCCATCCTGAGCTAAGGAATGAGCCAGGGGCCTGGGGCTTCAAAGGGGAGGAAGGCAATTCACAGGAAGATAAGAAGAGCAGATGTTTGATAATTAGAAGCTTGCCCTGCCATGCAGATAGGTCTTTCAGATAAAAAGTTATCTCTGATAATAGCTCTCTTTCTGGGCCAGGTGCCCTATCTAAATTCTTTTAGGCAGTTACAGGAGAGGTAAAAGTTTTTCTTGAGTCTGCTGGGTTTTGATGGCCTTCAGCTAAAAATACAATACATATGCCAAAGTGACATGTTTTGGGGTGACATATTCTCCCCTTGAAAGGCATAGGCTTCTTTATTAATCCTTTGTTTTAATACAGTGGGGAGATGTCGCCATGGTTTTATCTGCACACACAGCCTGATAGCTGGATAGCCGGATACAGGGAAAAAGCAGAGTAGTTGTTGAAGCCACTAACTCAGCTACTGCTTGCACTCAAAGGAAGGTACATCGGGGTCTGTATTAAGGCTTTGTCTTAAATATGAGAAAGCTTTCTACTGATACTTTAAAACGTTAGCATGAATAATGACCTAATGACAGGATTGAGTGGTATATCAGAGAAGATTATGGGACTAAGACTAGCTGTTTATAACTATAGAAAAAGATGTCTTATGAAAATCAACACCCAAAACATTAGCATGTTGTGAGTAATCACATGTGAACCAACAACATGACTTCCGTGATAATCTGACATTATGCCCTATTTGCCAATTGCATATGGCGTAGCTGGCCTCAAAGTTGCCCTGTAGCAGGGCAGGCTCTACACCATCCTAACTTTTGTTTTTCAGCCCCCATTTGTAATGGAGAAGTGGACTGTAGGAATAATGGAAAATCAGACGGTAGAATGCACTGTCACCTATGAGGTAAGCTTGGTGTTGGGGAGGGGTGGGGCGCTGGTGGCTTTACCGTCAGGTTCTCAGTGGGAATTTATTTGCTCCCTCATAGGGCTTAAAATTGGAAGAGAAACTATTTAACCAACATGAATATGGGAAGATGAACATAATTACGCTAACAAAATGTTGGTAAGGAAAGAGAACAGGATATTCTCACCTAGATAAAGATTGAAGTAGTAATTCATCCATTCATCAGTTAATGACTGAACATCTTCCACATGTCATGTCACGTGTTAGGTACTGGGGGAGACCAAACCGTGACCAAAACGGAGTTTTGCCTTCTTGGTGCTTAGAATTTAGGGGTGAGGGTAGATCAGGGATTCTTTTTTTTTTTAAAGATTTTTTTTTTTTTTTTATTCATGAGAGACAGAGCGAGAGAGAAAGGCAGAGGGAGAAACAGTCTCCCAAGGAGCAGGGAGCCCGATGCGGGACTCGATCCCAGGACCCTGAGATCATGACCTGAGCCGAAGGCAGATGCTTAACCATCTGAGCCACCCAGGCGCCCAGATCAGGGATTCTTCACAAGGCTAGAGCACAGCTTCTACTATCACCTGGCAGGCAGGGAGGGCTATTACCAAAAACAGATTCAATATATTTTATATAGAGAAAAATGGAAAAACTGACACTTTAAGAAAATATGCTATTAAAATTAAAATTCATATATTTAGCAAATACCTACTGACAGTTACTGTTCTATGATTAGGATAGACTAAATCTCTACTCTCTCTTGAGGTTTATACTCCAGCGGGAGGAGACTGATAATAAATAGGTAACAAATAAGTAGAGAGTGGTAAGTGGTAACCAGAAAATAGTGAGACTTGGGGCATGAGACTGGGTGGTTAGGGAAGACCTTTCCTCTGATAAGGAGGCAGCAAGAAAAGGCAGCAGAGGAAAGGCAAACCCAAGCTCCTGAGGCACAGAGGACAATGACAGGGGGTGGGCAGGCCGGATCACAGAGCTTCACAGGGTCACAGTGAGGAGTTTGGATTTACTAAAAATGCAATAGAAAGCAGTCTACTGCTTAAAATAATGTAATTAGCAATATCTTCATGGCTGGTGGGACATACACTTTACAAGGTGGAGAAACCCTGCAGAAACAGGGTGGAGGGGAAGAAGCAGGGCATAGTCTTGTCACACATGGAATATTAGCATGCATCTGCCATCCAAAGGACATGCACTGCATTCATTCGTTCAGTTATTCATGCAGGAAACATTTAGTAAGGATTCACCATGACCTAGGCACTATAAGAGAAGTTTACACCTGTTTTCTCTCATTAACCCTGTATCAGTACTTAAAGATAGGGAGCATTAGCTTCATTTGGCTGCTAGAGAAAACCAGCTCAGAGAGATGGAAGGAAGTCCTGAGGTTTGGGGTAGTCAGTGACAGTCAGTGGAGTCACACCCAGATTCTCCGACTGTAAATCCAGCTTCCGTTCTTCCTCAGCTGTCCTACTCGTTCCCTTCCCAGCAGTAAGATGAAGGAAATCAGTCTCAAATTGGACTCCATGCACTGCTGCGTTGTTGACGGTCTCCTGAGTTGCCAGATTAGCTTTGATTCGGCGTTAGAAATCCAAAGCCTGGCCACTCCGCTTATCCAGGGTGACCTGATGCTGGAAGCCAATGAGTATTACAGCACTTACTTACCCTCAGCAGCCAGCGAGCACAGCTTATCAGGATGAGCTGCCTGAAAAACAGCAGTAATTGTGAAAGTGTTGCCTGTAGGACACAAAACCTAAATGAGAGCAGTTGATTGGAATCTAGACTATTCTGGAATCTGGTGACCAGTCCCCACTGTGCAGGACAAGCCTTCTTTTTAGTAATTGGACAGTTCTAACAGCCAGATTTCATCGCTGCCTGCCTTAGTTGTGGAGACACACCACACTAAATTCTTTTCTTCTTCTCTCTCTCGCTCTTTTTCTTCTTCTTCCTCCTCCTCTTCCTTCTTCTCATGGTCTGTGATGATGCGCTACTTGTGTTTGTCATGGTCACTTCATAACCATAATGAGGTGATGAAGGCTTTCAGGACGAGAAGGTGGTATGTCTTGGATCTGGTGTCCTCTCCTTTTTCTAGTCATTATTCTTTTTTTTTTTTTTTTAATTTTTTTTTAAAGATTTTATTTATTTATTTGACAGAGAGACACAGTGAGAGAGGGAACACAAGCAGGGGGCGTGGGAGAGGGAGGAGCAGGCCCCCCACTGAGCAGGGAGCCTGATGTGGGGCTCGATCCCAGGACCCTGGGATCATGACCCGAGCTGAAGGCAGACGCCTAACGACTGAGCCACCCAGGCGCCCCTCTAGTCATTATTCTTAACTCCCTATCCTGTCTCACTTTTGCACCTGTTACTGTGCACCCTCCATGGGGATAATTAGTCCACCACGCTGCCCACAGTCACCCAGTTACCCGGACGATCCAAGGTCCGGGCAAAATAGTGGTCAGATATTTATGTATTCAGATCTGTCTTCAAGTACTTTAAACAGAAGAAATTGTCTTTCATTTCTCGGTAAACAAAAAGGTAAGTTGAGATTTGCCAAATAGAATACATTCTGAGGGAAGACAACTGCGTTTTGAACTATTATATAATCCACTAAGGAATAAAGTGGTTAAAACTTTCCTTTTAATCAAAGAACCATATTTAGGCAAACTGTACAAATATTTCACCTAATGCCTTATGATAATAGTATTCTAAGGAGTGTCATGTCACTGAAGTGACATGATAACCTGATTTTCTTTCCTTCCTATTTTATAAACATGAGCATTTGGTCATGAGTTGTTTTTTTTTTTTTTTTTTTAACAGAGTGATGTTCGAGCTCCAAAGAGCACTAAGCACGTCCACTCAATTCAGTGGAGTAGAATGAAACCTCAGGATGAAGTGAAAGCTGTCCAACTTGCCATTCAGACATTACTCCCTAACTCAGAGGGCAACTCTAGAAGCAGGTCTAACTCAAGTAAGTTAGATGTGTGCTAGACTCCAAAAACTTGAATATCAAATTCTCATACCCAGGATAAGTGCCACTTTGTGAACAGACATAGATTTCTAATATAAGACTTCCATCTTTTATTTTTAGAATATTGGTTTTATAGACAGACTGTATGGACAGTAGTATTTATGGACTTATAAATGAGCATATTACAATAAATTTCAGTATTTGGATAACTATGATAAAAGATGAAAATTAATGATTATGTTATATTGGTAAATAAGAATATATATTTATACATATATATTCAGTTTCCCAAAATTGTAGATAGGGATATGAATCTTCTGGGTCCAGCAAACATTCCTATGAAGCCAAAGGTATCACTGGGGCAGTTTTTTGAGTCCTGAACACCACGGATACATCAAAGCAGAAGAATGATGGTCGGAGGGAGGGAGGGAGGGAGGGGAAGAGGAGAGGGGAGAAATAAAGGTAAGGAAGGATAGAGAAAGAGAAAACATGAAATGCGTATGATGGACAGTGGTGACAGTAATTACAGATGCTATACTGAAACAAATTAGCATTTACATAGGGGAAGGCCAGCTGACTTGCTGTTTTGTTTTGTTTTTTTTTAAGATTTTATTTATTTATTTGAGAGAGAGAATGAGAGAGAGAGAGCACATGAGAAGGGGGGAGGGTCAGAGGGAGAAGCAGACTCCCTGCCGAGCAGGGAGCCCGATGTGGGACTCGATCCAGGGACTCCAGGATCATGACCTGAGCCGAAGGCTGTCGCTTAACCAACTGAGCCACCCAGGCGCCCGCTGACTTGCTGTTAAATTGGTCATTATTTGGTAGATTCAGGGAAGAGGTCCTGACCTTCACCTTCGCATGTCCAGAAACTCAGGTACAACCCAGAGATAGGCTCTGCGGGACTACAAGCTAACAGACGTGTGAGAGTTGGATGCATAAACCCCCATGCAATTCACTTTTTACCAAGAGAAATACACCTGCCAAACGAACCAGAAGTACCTGTTTTCTGATCAGCGTGTTATTTTTCCCAGTAAGAAAATACACCTGAAAAGCCACACCAGGAGGTTCTTTGGTGGCCTGGAAACAAAATACCCCCATGGGTAGTGTCACTGAGTTATGAGAACCTAGCTAATGTGTCCTCTACTGTAGAACGGGCTTGTCAAGTGCACCAGGCCTTCTTCTATCCACCAGCCCGGGGGCCCAGAATCCTGGGCGCTACTCAAAACTCACCAACAAATTTTTGACAGCATGCTGGACCTGCCTGCCTTTTCAACACAGTTGATTGGGTTCTTTTCTTTCACAATTAATCATGAGAAGACATTCTGGCTACCATGACTGACTTGGAGTTTTTACCAAGCTTTCTCAGCCACAAAACACATTTTCACATAACCTCTTACGGCATGCTGTTTCTATACTTGACTAACCCATATAATAGGTGTTGATTCTCAGTAGCATAGAGCCCTACATTTCTAAGTTCTTTTATTTGCTAATTCAACCATCTTGTCTTGCATGCTTCCTATCATGCCTTTACAAGGACTTCTTATTATAATAACTTTCCCATCCCAGTGAATTAATTTTTATAGGGCACATTTTACTTCTGTAGGGCTTTCATAGCCACGATCCTATTTGATCCCTACAACACTCTTGTGAAATCTGTGGGGGTCTTCTCTCTCCACTTCTGCAGTATTTTTCTCTTTTACTAAAAGCTGATTTTTTAAAAAAAAAGATTTTATTTATTTATTTGACAGAGAGAGACACAGCGAGAGAGGGAACACAAGCAGGGGGAGTGGGAGAGGGAGAAGCAGGCTTCCCGCGGAGCAGGGAGCCCGATGCGGGGCTCGATCCCAGGACCCTGGGATCATGACCTGAGCCAAAGGCAGACACTTAACAACTGAGCCACCCAGATGCCCCTAAAAGCTGGTTTTGTTTCCCAACCCACATGACGCAAAATAGGTGCCAGCTGCCTCCAAGTTCATGGAGTTCAAATGCAACCACTTTGAGAATCACCAAATACTTCATCGGTCCCAATTCCAGATTCCCTGGAGTAAGACTTATTTGTGCTGTTTTTGTCCAAGCATTCTCCTCTGGACCAGTTAAGTCTCTCCTCAGGAGGAGGTGGTGGTAGGTGGCAGTACCCAGCGGGGGAGGCAGGTGGTGAGGACACTCCCAGCGGGGGAGGCAGGCGGTGAGGACACTCCCAGCGGGGGAGGCAGGCGGTGAGGACACTCCCAGCGGGGGAGGCAGGCGGTGAGGACACCCCCAGCGGGGGAGGCAGGCGGTGAGGACATCCCCAGGGGGGGAGGCAGGTGGTGAGGACATCCCCAGGGGGGGACGCAGGCGGTGAGGACACTCCCATTGGGGGACGCAGGCGGTGAGGACACTCCCATTGGGGGGAGGCAGGCGGTGAGGACACCCCCAGCGGGGGAGGCAGGCGGTGAGGACACCCCCAGCGGGGGAGGCAGGCGGTGAGGACACCCCCAGGGGGGGACGCAGGCGGTGAGGACACCCCCAGGGGGGGACGCAGGTGGTGAGGACACTCCCATTGGGGGGACGCAGGTGGTGAGGACACTCCCAG
>NW_027689357.1:0-361 GCF_054177405.1 Leptonychotes weddellii | reverse complement strand
GGCTCTTTGAGCAATTGTTCCACATTTGTGTTTAAGATTTAATCACTGCTGCTGGATTCATGTCTTACAATTGTATCACATAATGAGGTGAACGTTTCCCTGCAAGTCCAAAGTCATTCAGTGCATAAATGAGCATTTTAGAAACAAAGAGCTGCACCTTTCTTAAGAAATGACAATGGCTGAACGCCCCGGCGGAGAACTGAGGTCATCATCGAATTTGAAATATTTAAAGTGGATACAAAACTGTTTCAGCAATGCAGACAATTAAGTGTGTTGTTGTGGGCGATGGTGCCGTTGGTAAAACATGTCTTCTGATATCCTACACAACAAACAAATTTCCATCTGAGTATGTACCGACTGT
>NW_027689356.1:0-361 GCF_054177405.1 Leptonychotes weddellii | reverse complement strand
AAGAATGAGGTCGAAGCAGATCTACACATATTGACAAGACACGGGAAAACAAAGCAAATCTCAGGATAACATGTCGAATAGCAGTACATATAAATTTACATGCACAGAAATGAGTCCAGAAGGAGACCCCCCACCCCAAGCTGCTAATAGGGACCTTCCACAGAAGGGATGGAGATTGGGGAGTTAGGGAGAGACAAGAGGGAAGAGAGTCAAGAGAATTTTACGTTGTATTATATGAATGCTTAGAGATTTACTTGCCTACTTGTGTGTTTTGTTTTGCTTTTTTTTTCGTTTTGCTTTTTAAGTACTTGTCAAATAGTAGCCACTAATGACAGTTCCTTACCAAGCCCTGAAAAGGGAA
>NW_027689355.1:0-361 GCF_054177405.1 Leptonychotes weddellii | reverse complement strand
GGAGCAGGGAAGCCAGTTGCAGAGACAGAGCCGAGGAGTGGGCTCTCAGCTCGGGGTTGCCATAAACCGTGATCCACGGCACAGTCGGGCCACTGCTCTTCCAGCAGGGACCCAACAAGGGACAGCTCCTGGGAGACTCCCCTTCCTCCCCCAGGACAAGCAGCATGGGAGCTCACTGCAGGAATCTCCTGGGTTTAGAGACTCCAAACGGGGTTATGTGCCAGAGATAGAAATGCTCAGTCACAGGCCGGGTGAGCATGGAGTGTGGCTGGAGACAGGGGGCAGGGAATGACTGACTGCTTTTCTCTGGGGGCTCACTGAGGAATAGGGCCCTGAGTTCTCGGCTCCTCCAGGGTGGAGA
>NW_027689354.1:0-361 GCF_054177405.1 Leptonychotes weddellii | reverse complement strand
CAGGAAATAAACTGAGGGTTGCTGGAGTGGTGGGGGTAGGAGGGATGGGGTGGCTGGGTGATAGACTTTGGGGAGGGTATGTGCTATGGTGAGCACTGTGAATTGTGTAAGACTGTTGAATCACAGACCTGTACCTCTGAAACAAACAATACATTATATGTTAAAAAAAAAAAAATAGAAGATAGCAGGAAGGGAAAAATGAAGGGAGGGAGTCAGAGGGGGAGACGTACCATGACAGACTATGGACTCTGAGAAACAAACTGAGGGTTCTAGAGGGGAGAGGGGTGGGGGGATGGGTTAGCCTGGTGATGGGTATTAAAGAGGGCACATACTGAATGGAGCACTGGGTGTTATACGCAAA
>NW_027689353.1:0-361 GCF_054177405.1 Leptonychotes weddellii | reverse complement strand
ACGACTTCGGGCTGGGCCTTTTACTGGAGACCAAGCAGATCCCCCGCATCGTTGGCTCCTACGTGGGGGGAACATGCTGTGTGGGCACCACTACCTGTCGGGCGAGCTGGAGCCGGAGCTGCTGCCCCAGGGCACCCTGGCCGAACGCATCTGTGCGGGGGTGCCGGGGTGCCCTCGTTCTACACGCCCACGGCCTACAGGACCCTGGCGCAGGAGGGAGGCACCGGCGGCCGATGGCCACGTGGTCATCATGAGCCAGCCCCGAGAGGTGAGGAGTTTCAGGGGGACCACTATCTTCTGGAGCAGGCCATCTCGGCCCGTTTTGCTTTGGTGAAAGGGTGGAAGGCCGACCGCGCAGGAA
>NW_027689352.1:0-361 GCF_054177405.1 Leptonychotes weddellii | reverse complement strand
GATGTGGGACTCGATCCCAGGACTCCAGGATCATGACCTGAGCCGAAGGCAGTCGCTTAACCAACTGAGCCACCCAGGCACCCAATTTTCTCTTATTCTTATTTAACCTTTTTCTCTGCACCCCCCCACCGAAAACATTTAGAATTTTTTTTTTCCATTTCTCCTTGGAATTTTGAAGTTTTACCAGAATGTCTAGGTATGCAGCTTTATTTTTTCCCCCAGAAATTAGGTTTGCCAGTCATTGAGCCTGTTCATCTCTGAATTCTTCAGCTCAGAGAAGTTTTCCTTTATTATTTCATGGATTTTGTTGAGTGAAAAGGAGGAAAAGCTTTTATGTTTTCATTATTCATTTCTACTTTTT
>NW_027689351.1:0-361 GCF_054177405.1 Leptonychotes weddellii | reverse complement strand
AGTGCTCCATGCAGTACTTGCCCTCCTTAATACCCATCACCAGGCTAACCAATCCCCCCTCACCCCTGCCCTCTAAAACCCTGTTTGTTTCTCAGAGTCCATAGTCTCTCATGGTTCATCTCTCCCTCCAATTCCACCCCCCCCATTTTTCCCTTCCTTCTTCTAATGTCCTCCATGCTATTCCTTATGTTCCACAAATTAGTGAAACCATATGATAATGGACTTTCTCTGCTTGCCTTATTTCACTTAGCATAATCTCCTCCAGTCTCATCCATGTTGATGCAAAACTTGGGTATTCATCCTTTCTGATGGCTGAATAATATGCCATTGTATATATATATGGACCACATCTTCTTTATCC
>NW_027689350.1:0-361 GCF_054177405.1 Leptonychotes weddellii | reverse complement strand
CCCAGCCCTCAGAGAAGGAGGTGTCTCTGTCCCAGGTTATTGGTGGAAGCCTGGGGTTCCGCCGTATCGAGGGCTTTGCTCAAATCTTGCAAACGGGGACGTGGCCAGGACAGGGAGGAGTGGGAGTTATGCCGGACCCCCATCTCTTGGGCCCATCTCGGTTAGGGTTCGGGGTCAGGAGAGCCTTGGGACGTGCACCTGGAGGTGAGGGTTCAGCGGCCCCTGGTCACTCACGTCTCCCAGCAGGTGCCTGGAAGCCTCCCATCCGGCCTCCCCGGAGCCTTCGGTCCTTCTTGCCGCTCTTTTGGTGTCTACATTGGCTGCCTACACGGGCATCATTTTGCAGACCCACAGGCTCTGC
>NW_027689349.1:0-361 GCF_054177405.1 Leptonychotes weddellii | reverse complement strand
TGGGGGGGGTAAATACCCAGTAGTGAAATTCCTGGATCATAGGGTAGTTCTATTTTTAATTTTATGAGCTGAAATCATACTGTTCTCCACAGTGGCTGTACCAGTTTGCATTCCCACCAACAGGGTACTTTTGAGAGTTCCTTTTTCTCCGCATCCTCACCGACACTTGCTGTTCCTTGCTTTTTTTTTTTTTTTTTTATCCATTCTGACTGGTGTGAGGTAATATCTCATTGTAGTTTTCATTTGTATTTCCCTGATGATGAGTGATGATGAGCATCTTTTCATGTGTCTGTTGGCCATCTGGCCTTCTTTGGAGAAATGTCTGTTCATGTTCCATCTTTTAACTGGATTATTTGGTTTT
>NW_027689348.1:0-361 GCF_054177405.1 Leptonychotes weddellii | reverse complement strand
TTGAAGAGACTGTGATACTTGAGCTTTTAAAATGCGGAAGGGATCAAGAATCTTTTGCCAGATGCCTACTTCACTTTCATTTCTAATATTTCCAGCTTTATTTAGGGAACTGTCCAGAGCTTCCAACTACCTGAAGGTCAAGTGTACAGCTTGTGTAGACCGCACAGCATTGTGCTGCTGGGTTTCTTTTCCAGAAGAACTGGAAGTATTTTTAGTGGTGGTGGTGAGGGTCAGAGGAGGTCACGAGAAAGGAGGAGCAACAGGCTTGCAGAGAGTGCAAAATGAGACACTTGAGTGCTAGGCTACAGCCCTTAACACCTCTGATCACAGTTTTCCTCACCTGTAAAAGGAGATTAAACAT
>NW_027689347.1:0-6973 GCF_054177405.1 Leptonychotes weddellii | reverse complement strand
TAAACAAATCAGAAGAGACTTGGAACTGGGGGAAAAGAAAGGAAAAGAAAGGAAAAAGATTAAAACAAACAAAGAAACCAAAAAAAAAAAAAAGAATATGATCAAATATGATCAGGCTGGTGCATAGATCAGTGCCACACACTAGATTTTGGGTGTATTTTGGTCTGTTAGAAGCAAGTGCCTCCCAAAATTTTAAAGAAAAAAAACTTATATATGAATGAAAATAAGGGTTAATATGATGAAGGGATGGAATATGACTGTAAAGATGAAAATTATAAAAAATTTTATGAAAAGGAATTGATAAGAAGTTGGTTGATAAAAGAAGGAAGAGGATTTAATCATAAAAAAGGGAGAAAATGTGATCAGGCAGGAGACTAGAACAAAGCCATACACTAGAGATTTAGGGTATATTTTGGTCTGTTAGAAGAAACTGTATCCCAAAATTTTAAAGACAGAACAACTTATATATATATACCAAAAATATGGTTAACTACTATGAAGGGATAGAATATGACTCTAAAAATGAAAAATAAAAAAGATTTTTTTAAAAAGGGATTGATATGATGTTGGTTGATAAAGGGAAAAAGAAAAATTCAAAAAAAAAAAGTTAAAAAAAATTTAACTTTGAAAGACTAAAGAATCATTGGAAAAAAGCCATGAATTCTATGTGCAGTATTCCCCTAGCACTGGAGTTCTGCCGTTCTCATTGATGGGTAAACTTGGTCTTGGCGGGCTGTTCTTGCTGATCTTCTGGGGGAGGTGCCTGTTGCCGTGGTTCTCAAATGTCTTTGCCGGAGGCAGAATTGCCCTGCCCTTGCCAGTCCAGGCTAAGTAATCTGCTTGGGTTTGCTCTTGGGAGCTTTTGTTCCCTGCAAGCTTTCTGTTTGGCTTTGGAGGATGGGAGTGAAAATGGCGGCCTCCCAATCTCTGCCCCGGAGGAGCTGAGAACTCGGGGCCCCACTCCTCAGTGCACCCCCAGAGAAAAGCATTCAATCACTCCTTTCTCCCCGGTCTCTGGCCACACTCTGTGACCGAGCGTTTCTATCTCTGGCACATGACCCTGTTTGGAGTCTCCAAACCCAGTAGATCCTTGCGGTGTGCTTCCGCGCCACTCCTCCTGGGAGAGGAAGGGGAGTCTCCCCTCATCTTCTGTTTGTTGGGTCCCTGCTGGAAGAGCAGTGGCCTGACTGTGCAGCGGATCATGGTTTATGGCAAACCCAAGCTGAGAGCCCACTCCTGGGCTCCGTCTCTGCAGCCGGCTTCCCTGCTCCTATACCTGGGAGCTCTGCCGCACTCAGGCACCCCTGGTCTCTCTGTGACCCCGAGGGTCCTGAGACCACAGTGTCCCAATGAGGGTTTCACCCCCCACTTAGTCACTGGAGCGACATCGCTCAGCAGAGCCGACTTCTAAAAGTTCCGATTTTGCACTCTGTGGCTCTATCACTTGCTTAAAGCGGCCGATGGAGCCCCCCTCCCCCGCCATCTATCTTCCCGAATATCACCTCGGATTCACTTCTCCCCATGTCCTACCTTCCAGAAAGTGGTCGCTTTTCTGTTCAGAGAGTTGCTGCTATTCTTTTCTTCGATCTCCTGTTGAGTTCGTAGGTGTTCAGAATGGTTTGATCTCTATTTAGCTGAATTCCTGGGACCAGACGAAATTTAGGTCTCCTACTCCTCCGCCATCTTGCTCCTCCCCCCAAATTATAGATATTTAATGCATACATTTTGATGAGTTTGGACAAATGCATACACTCATGATATCATCACCACAATCAAGGGAATATATATATTCATCACTGCCAATAGATTCCTTGTGTCCTTTTGTTTTTTGTGTGTTTGTGGTTAGATCACTTAACATGAGATATACCCTCTTACATTTTTAAGTGCGTACCACCAGGCTGTTTGTTGTACAGATCTCTAGAACTTATCTCCTATAACTGTAGCTTTATTACCATTGAACAATAACTCCCCATTTTCTCCTCTCCCTATCCCCTATTTCATTATCTGCTTTTATAAATCTGTTTTAGATATCTCATATAGTAGACTCATGCAGCATTTATCTATCTGTGACTGACTTATTTCACTTAGCATCAGGTCTTCCAGGATCACTCATTGTCATGAATGCTAGCATTTTCCCCTTTTTCAAGGTTAAGTAATATCCCAACTTCTGTCTTAATGTCTGCTTCTGGCATATCCAATTCACTGTAGCTTCTAATGCTGGGGCTTCTTCCCAAGATTGCTATACCAACTCCAGGTGGCAGAAGCTTGTAGAAAGGTAGAAAAGAACATACCTCTCTTGAAATCCATTTAAAAAGTGCAGAAATCCATCCTGGAATCACTCAGCAGATTTTGTCTCATAGTTATTGGCTGTTATTGTGTCACACACCAGTGCGAAAAGCAATCACTTAGGAAGGTGAATAAGACCATCATTATGGGCTTAGACCAGGCAAGACTTAACCCCTGGGGCTTGGGTTGTGGCCTACCTGCTTCTTAGGAACAAGACTGTACTGAGGACAATGAATAAAATTTCAGCTCAGGAAGAAGAAAGACAGGGAGTAGGTGGGAGGGAGGAGGATAGGCAATAAGGGTTGCTTTGGTACACAGTAAAAAATGGCCAGGAATCTCAGGGCCAAGAGGGATGTGTGAGAGTCATGAAAGGCAAAGGAAGAGCAGTTTTATTGGAACACACACATGACCTAGCCTTAAAAGGACACAAAATAATTTGGCCAAAGAATACTTGCTGAGTCAGTGAGAACAGTTTTTATGATTTATTGGTCCCTTTTGGGTAATGGTCTTAAATCTGCCTTTCTAAATCATTCTTTCGCCATAAAACCACACATATGATACTCTAATGGACATGTGCACATTTCAATAAAACCACATCAAAATTTGTAAGAAATAAGGCATATCCCTATAGACATTTTCCTCTTTTGGCCTGGCACTTATAAAATACATTCTAAAAGCACATGAGGGGTGCCTGGGTGGCTCAGTCATTAAGCATCCACATTCGGCTCAGATCATGATCCCAGGGTCCTGGGATTGAGCCCTGCATTGGGCTCCCTGCTTAGCGGGGAGTCTGCTTCTCCCTCTCTCACTGTCTCTCTCTCTCTGTCAAATAATTAAATAAAATCTTTAAAAATAAATAAATAAAAAAAACACAGGAATCACAAAGTTATTTATTTCAGGGTTTAAGAATAGAAATTTACCTGAAAAAGTAAATATGGCTTTAAAGAATAAAAATGAATTACTATACTTTAATTTCTTTTGATAAAAGGTGATGTTTTGCACAGATAACATTAATAAAGGCATGTATGTCTATAAAACAAGAAAAATTTTCATAGTTAAAATTTAAATATATTGAATTTATAGATTATTTGAATTTAGATTTTAACACAATATGAATATTAATATCACATGCCTCATTAATTTGTCTGCTTTTTGATATATAAAATCATTTTGTATTTACAGAGATATCCTAGCATTATTCTTCCTGAAAATTAATGTGAATATATGTGCACTAATGCTTTCATATTTATTTCTGCCTATTTCCTTACTAGCTTTTTATTCATGGATAAAATGAAAATCAAATATAAAGTCACAGCTAAGATGCACAGTGATAATTTGCAAGCACACTACTGTAAGCTGTGCCTATGGAGTTCTGTCCCTAAAATGGATGAATAAGACAAACTGCAGATTATGTGCAATTGTAGCTGGTACCTGCTATAACTACCCTTTCTCTACCAGTTCAGAAAGCATACTAAGATGCAAAAAGAATGGTAATATTCCAAGACTAATCTTGAATCAGTACTGATTTATGTAAACACCAGTCTTCACAAATGTTTTACTTTGACGACTACTGATTACAAAATATTAGTGACCTACCTGTCAATATTTAGTAGGGGGTTGAGAATTGAAGTCATAATTAGAACACAAAATAGTTTATTTAACTCTAGGGCACCTCTTGTTTTAGTGTTTTTTTCTTTTTTAAATTGAGATGAAATTCTTATAAGATAAAATGAACCATTTTAAAGTGCACAATTTAGTGGCATTAGTGCATTCACAATGTGGTGAAACCACTGCCTGTATTAGGTTCTAATCCCAAAGTTTTAATATGCTTCTGATCTCTTATGCTAAATTTTACATAAATCTTGTATTAGATAATGGAGAGGCACTAGGTTGAGACCATTTAGGAATGACACTTCAGTAGAAAGTGAGTACATCCACCTTCTAGGAAAGCGGTGGATTTGGAAAAAGGCCACTCCATTATTCCATTCTTTTGGCAAATTGATAAATACTGTTGATCAGTCATTCAGTAATCTACTTTGGGTATTCAGACAACTGAAATGAATTCTCAGTACACAATACACACACACACATGCCTCCAGACATGTCTACTGCTGCTAAAATGTGGAGGTATTTGTTCCAATCATAGGAGTGGCAAGTAGCAGGATAGATGGAAATTTGTATAGTCTTAAAGATTATTTTGTTGTGCTATAGCATTTCAAAGATGGCTTTTCCGTAGGTTAAGTTGCCAATCATTGATCCAGAATGACTGCTCAGATATCTCCATGGCATCAACCATCTGTCAGTGGATCCAGCTTTTGAGGTGTTAGGATGATGGTTGTTGATAGACAAGAAGAATCTGTTGTAACTAACTGTTCATCTCCTTTTCTTCTCTGGCAGATATTCTCATAAATGGGTTAGAGCTATTATGAGCAAATTGTAGATGTTCAGTGGAGGAAAAGCTCTGTGCTCTGTGTTTTTCTGCTTAGGTTGCAATCTGATTTATTTACAGTATGAATTTATTTTGCAGCCCTGAACTCCATTAAGTTCCACTGCTATCCTTCTTGTATTATGTTTTCTTGAAAATCTTTGTAGTAAACCAAAGAAATATTTCTGAAAAACTATTTGCAGATATTCTTTGTGGAGAATGAAAGGAAAGTGTTACTGGATAGGAATCTTTACATTTAGCCTGAATGCTAGAACTGTCAATGTATGAAAAATACTAAAGAGGAGAGAAGAGGAGGATACTTTCAAAGAGTCAAAACATACCAACCACAAAGGAAACAACTTAAAAATTTGAGGAAATAAAATTTTTAAAAATAAAAAAACCCCCAAACTTCTGTAAAAGAAACCGAATAAGCAAAGTGAAAAAAAATACATAGGATGAGAATCAAGTATATATAAAGTAAATTACACATGAATGTGGAAAACAAGAGCCACTAAATAGGCAACTCACCTAAAAGGAATCTCACTGCTCTAATAAACACAAGAAACTCAAGATCACTAATAAACAAATGTATGCAAGTCAAATCCCAAATCAGATAATTAACACCATTTCAAACTGACAAAGTTGAAAAAGACTCAAATACCAAATGTTGGAGAATTAGGGAAATACCAACTCATATTATGATATTATGGGTTGTAATAGCAGTTAGTTATATTTAACCACCTCAGAGATCAATTTGACAATATCAAATATAATTGAATGTTTACATCCTCAGTTATTATTCTCCTGGCTGTAATTCAGGGAAACCTAATATAGATCACCAGGAAAAACAAAAGGATGTACATTCCAGAATTATGAGCAGCATCAATATTTTACAAAGAACTTAAATGTCAACCATATGAGTGATGATAATATTCTGCTTTTAACAGTAGGGAAGATTAAATATGAAGGGCTTTGTGCTGAGATAAAGAAGATATTGAAGGGGTGCCTGGGTGGCTCCGTTGGTTAAGCGACTGCCTTCGGCTCGGGTCATGATCCTGGAGTCCCAGGATCAAGTCCCACATCGGGCTCCCTGCTCATTGGGCAGTCTGCTTCTCCCTCTGACCCTCCCCCCTCTCATGTACACTCTATCTCATTCTCTCTCTCAAATAAATAAATAGAATCTTTAAAAAAAAAAGATATTGAATACAATATCTTAATTAAAACATATGTATGAGGGGAAGGGTTATCAGGAAGGAGTGAAAGGAGAGGGAAAAGGTGGTCCAAATAGTGAAATCATGGCCATAAATATTAACTGGTTAAACTTTTTAATTAAAACACACTGACTACTGGCCACCTGGGTGGCTCAGTCAGTTAAGTGTCTGCCTTCAGCTCAGGTCATGATCCCAGGGTCCTGGGATCCTTTCCTGCATCAGGCTCCCGGCTCAGCAGGGAGTCTGCTTCTCCCTCTCTCTCTACCCCTCCCCCTCTGCTTGTGCACGCTCTCTCTCATGCACTCACCTGGGCTCTCTCTCAAATAAATAAAAGCTTTAAAACAAACCCCACAGTGACTACCGAATTGGGTTTTAAAAGGTAGAGGAACAAAAATAGAACGACATCAAAAAGCCCAATTTTTATGCTATTTGTATGAACCACACTTTAAACATAAGACTATAGGAAGGTAGAAAATAAAATAATTTGAAAACCAAAGTGCTTCTGGGGGTTTAGTGTTGGCAGAATACCTTTCATATACTCTTTCTACTTTTCTACAACTTAAATTTAAGGTATAGATCTTAGGAACAACATATATTTGTGTTTGGGTGGTCACCAAGAGTAGACAGATATTCCAGACATAGAAGCATTCATAACATCTCCATCCCTGGGAAGGTATAGTAAATCATTTTTATGCATAGATGTAATAATATAGATTCAATAAGCAAAGGAACATAATAAAATAATTTTAATTTTAATGCGTATCTCTCAGTAGCCAATAAAATAAAGAAGGATATAGGTCATTTGAGCAATACAATCAACAATTGATATATATAGGACACCACACCCAACAGCTGCAGAACACACATTCTTTTCAAGTACATATTTGAACATTTATAAGCATTGGCTGTGGGGGCGGAGCAAGATGGCAGAGGAGTAGGAGACCTGGATTTCGTCTCCTCTCAGGAATTCAGCTGGATAGGGATCAAACCATTCTGAACACCTACAAACTCAACAGGAGATCGAAGAAAGGAATAGCAACAACTCTCTCAT
>NW_027689346.1:0-361 GCF_054177405.1 Leptonychotes weddellii | reverse complement strand
CCGTCTTGACGTTGTTGGGGATCCACTCGACGAAGTAGCTGCTGTTCTTGTTCTGCACGTTGAGCATCTGCTCGTCCACCTCCTTCATGGACATGCGGCCGCGGAAGATGGCGGCCACGGTCAGGTAGCGGCCGTGGCGCGGGTCGCAGGCGGCCATCATGTTCTTGGAGTCGAACATCTGCTGCGTGAGCTCGGGCACGGTGAGGGCCCGATACTGCTGGCTGCCGCGGCTGGTGAGCGGCGCGAAGCCGGGCATGAAGAAGTGCAGGCGCGGGAAGGGCACCATGTTCACGGCCAGCTTGCGCAGGTCGGCGTTCAGCTGGCCGGGGAAGCGCAGGCAGGTGGTGACGCCGCTCATGGT
>NW_027689345.1:0-361 GCF_054177405.1 Leptonychotes weddellii | reverse complement strand
CCTGAGGGCGGGTTGCCCTGGATCTGGCAGCGGCCCTCTGCCCACCACGGGGAGCCTGAGAGTGAGGGACCCAGCAGAGAGCAGAGCCAAGCAGCCCTCCCCAGATTCCAGTCATGCTGGGATTCTGCCTGCTGACCGTTCATTTGCGGGTGCTTCAGTTCGTGAAAATAGGGCTGTCACGCGTGGCGGGGAGTGCACAAGAGGCCTCGCAGCTGGGGGGTCGTTGGGTGTTTCAGGAAGCCCAGTAGAAACCCAACGCTGACCTGGGAGGTGGCTGGGGCCAATCAGGGGGCCAGATCTCTCTGGCTGGGGCCAGGCTTTCATCAGCCCGGGGAGGCGCCACAGTGCCAGCTAGCCCAGT
>NW_027689344.1:0-361 GCF_054177405.1 Leptonychotes weddellii | reverse complement strand
TCCTTGAGGTATGCCTGTAGGTTTACTATTAAAGTTTCATTATGCAACTGCTGCACCCAGTTAATGGGTTGATTTCTTCCCCAGGTATTTTTAAATTTTTCTAAAAATATTTCCATGTTAAGAGTGTACATAAATGGAGATAACCCAACCAGCCTTACTAAAACTCTCCTAGGGCACAGATATTGCATGCCTATGGCTCGAACGTTGGTGGCCAAGGTATTGTAACTTACTCTCAAAGGGTCAGGAGAGAAGATACAGATAAAATGGAGGAAAATGCATACAATTGATGAATCTACATAAAATGTACACAATACTCTATGTACTACTTTCCCAACGTTTCTGTAAGTTTAAAATAACGTTA
>NW_027689343.1:0-361 GCF_054177405.1 Leptonychotes weddellii | reverse complement strand
TGTTTAAATGATTCATCTACTGGTAACAAATTGACTCAGTAATCAGACTCTGACAGTGCCTTTCTCATATCTCCTCAAGCCCTGAAGACTTCTATATCTGCTAACCCACTATTCCATGCCTACACTTGCAACTCTTTATTATTATTAACATATAATGTATCATTTGTTTTAGGGGTACAGGTCTGTGATTCATCAGTCTTACACAATACACAGCATTCACAACACACACCCTCCCCAGTGTCCATCACCCAGCCACCCAAATGAAGCAAGAAGAAACGAGAGAGCGAGACAAACCATAAGAGACTCTTTTTTTTTTTTTTTTTTTTTTTTTACTCAGCAGACGGGAGCAGCCTGGCTGTTC
>NW_027689342.1:0-361 GCF_054177405.1 Leptonychotes weddellii | reverse complement strand
GTGATGGGTGTTTACGTGGTTGGGGGAGGTGTTTACGTGCTGTGTGTGCGGCATATGTGACATGTGTTTTCATGTGCTTATGTGTTGTGTGTGATGTGTGGTGTGTGTGTATTATGGTGTGATGTGGTGTAGTGTTCATCATACGTGTAATTCGTATGTGTGCTTTGAGTGTGGTGTGTGTGATGTGTTTGTGTGATGCGTGTGTGGTTTTTATGTCCGATTTGCGCATTTGTGTGGTTTGTGTGTATGTTTGTATGGTGCACACGATACATGTATCTGTGAGTCCATGTGTCTGAATGTGTGGTATATATGTCTGGTGTGTGACTGTGGCTTGTGTGTGCGTGTGGTGTGTGACACGGTG
>NW_027689341.1:0-361 GCF_054177405.1 Leptonychotes weddellii | reverse complement strand
TAAATTGAAAATAGCTGGAATTTAATGAGTAAATTTCCCCACCCCATTAGGGATGACCAGGGTCATTTTTAGAATTTTAATACATATGTTTCTGATTTATTTACAGTTAATTCAGAAGAAAGGTTGCTGTCTCCAAGCAGTTTGGTGTCCAAGAATGCTATTAAAAAAAAAAATCAAAGGTCATCGATATCCTCTCCTTTCTGTTTAAAATTCCTTTATTGTCTCTACTCTCTTAAATTTCCCCAGTTGTAATTTTAGTAGTGGCAAGGTTTCTTTACTTCTCCAGGGAGAGAATTCCATAATCTAATCATTTTTGTGGTTTCCCTAAAATTTAACTTTAACTTCTCTGTGGTTTCTTCCA
>NW_027689340.1:0-361 GCF_054177405.1 Leptonychotes weddellii | reverse complement strand
TCTATCTCTATGAGTCTGCCTATCATAGGAACCTCATATAAACAGATTCATACAACATTGTTCTTTTGTGTCTGGCTTATTCCACATTCCATAATGATGTCAAGGTTCATCCATGTTATAGCAGGTGTCAGAATTTCATTCCTTTTATTTTTTATTTATTTATTTAAGATTTTATTTATTTATTTGACAGAGAGAGAGACAGTGAGAAAGGGAACACAAGCAGGGGGAGTGGGAGAGGGAGAAGCAGGCTTCCCACCGAGCAGGGAGCCCGATGCGGGGCTCGATCCCAGGACCCTGGTATCATGACCTGAGCCGGAGGCAGACGCTTAATGACTGAGCCACCCAGGTACCCCTGGTATTC
>NW_027689339.1:0-361 GCF_054177405.1 Leptonychotes weddellii | reverse complement strand
TAACAGATCAATTAAAATATTCTAACAGATCTAGCAGATCAATCATTGAAGACTTACATTCAACAATGAGACTATGACCGATCACATAAACTGGCAAAGTCTTCACCCCAAACCATTTAATTTTAATTTCTAGTTCACATCACTGTTCGTTTAGAAAGAAAAGAACAGTTGTGAAGGATCGTGGTTTACAAACACAACCATCATATTTGTTTCCTGCCCTCCACTTCATGATCATTAAAATGATCAAACTTACCATCAGCCCTAGTTACAGGAAAATGTTGCTTCTAAATTAATCTTGTATTTTATAAATTATTGAGGTGTAGTGAAGGTTACACAGAGCTCAGCTACAACAGCCACTATC
>NW_027689338.1:0-361 GCF_054177405.1 Leptonychotes weddellii | reverse complement strand
AAGGCAGACGCTTAACGACTGAGCCACCCAGGCGCCCCTGTGCACTTTTTTTTTAATCAAAATAATATCACTAGTTAGAAATCACATAAAAATACTTTCTATCCAGGACAGAGATGTTCTTTCTTTACTGAGGAAGAAAAAGCCTTCAAGAAAGTATTCAGGAAGGGCACGAAAACATCTTGGTTCAAATACTGATGTAGATATCTTTTAAAATGGAGGGAAGAAAGTGGATACTTACTGCTAAATTGGAGGGTTTGCTGTGGGAAAGACCATTTTAATACCTTCTACTAAATGATAATTCAGGTTCACTTAGAGAGAACAATGAAACATCTATTGAAGAAAAATATCTTCAACAAGAAAA
>NW_027689337.1:0-361 GCF_054177405.1 Leptonychotes weddellii | reverse complement strand
AAGAATGAGGTCGAAGCAGATCTACACATATTGACAAGACACGGGAAAACAAAGCAAATCTCAGGATAACATGTCGAATAGCAGTACATATAAATTTACATGCACAGAAATGAGTCCAGAAGGAGACCCCCCACCCCAAGCTGCTAATAGGGACCTTCCACGGAAGGGATGGAGATTGGGGAGTTAGGGAGAGACAAGAGGGAAGAGAGTCAAGAGAATTTTACGTTGTATTATATGAATGCTTAGAGATTTACTTGCCTACTTGTGTGTTTTGTTTTGCTTTTTTTTTCGTTTTGCTTTTTAAGTACTTGTCAAATAGTAGCCACTAATGACAGTTCCTTACCAAGCCCTGAAAAGGGAA
>NW_027689336.1:0-6973 GCF_054177405.1 Leptonychotes weddellii | reverse complement strand
AGGTAGGGACCTGGTCAGGAGGAACTCCAGGCTTTTCAAGGCATGTGTGAGTTTATCTCACAGACCTTCAATTTTCACACCCTGCTCTGGATCTGCACTGCAACTCTGTTACCTTGAGAACTGGCCTTACATCTGACTACCTCTCTCCCTTCCTCTCTTGGTCAGGCCACCACCATCTCTCACCTGATGTTTGGGAATACCTTTCTATGTGGTCTCTCTGCTCCTGCCTTGGCTTCCCCAGAGCCTACCACCAATAGAACTGTTTGGCTTTCAAAATCTAAATTACATTGTGTGGACCTTCTGCTCAAAATTTTCTTGAGGGGGGGCCTCCCTGCTTCACTCATATTTGATCCAAATCTCCACAGTGGCCTACCACACTTGATATGACCTAACCTGCTACCCTCCACACCTCTCTGATTTCATGCCCAACCCCATCTCCTCACCCACCCACCTGCAGCCACACTGGTCTCGGGGCTCTGAGACCTCAGAGCTTTGGCACCCTGTTTCCTAGGCTTAGAGGGCTTTTAACCAGCACATCCAGGGCCCTCTGTGTCACCTCCCTCAGATATCTGACCAAATATCAAGCTATTAGAGAAGCCATCCTTGGCTACCCTGTTTTATGAGATGAATTCACTCCCACTTGAGCTTTTCCTAATCTCTTACCATGTGTAATGTTTCCTCTCACCCTCTGACATACCACATACACTTTTAATTTCTTTCTCACCTATCTCCTTATCTGGCTGCCATAGCTAGAATGTGAGCCCTATGAAGGCAGGAACTTAGGTTCCCCTTGGCTCGCTGGTTTATGCCCTGCACCTGGCAGAGAGCTGGAATATAGCTGGCACTGAGGAAATAGACACAGACGAATGAGTGAAGGAAGCCCATTAAGGGAAGAAGGAGAAGGCCAAACAGATAGGCTTTAGTGCTTTCTCTTACTTTTGCCTGTCATATTTATCGGGGTTTATCTTAGTTTTAAATGCAGATAAGATTCCTCTGTTTAAAATACATTTTTAAGGAAACCACCATGACAAGCCTAAAGAATTCAGTGTGATATGATCAGACTTGATGCTGAGAAGATCCCAATGTGCAGGTTACATGGAGGTCCTCTGGCTCAGAGACAGAAGGAGCTAAGAGAACCTGTGAGGCTGGGGTGAGAACAAGATGGGGAGAGATTCAAGAGGAAGAACCCTGGGGCTTGGATGCGAGCAGGTGGAAGGAGGACTCTAGGAATACCTCCCAATTTCTGCTCCAACGGTCATGTGAAAAGTGATAGCTTCAAAAACAACGTGGTGAGGGGGTAGATGGGGATAGCCTGGAGCATGTTCAAGGTGAAGGCCCCAGGGGACAATGACCATCAAAGCTGTTGGACAGAGGATCTAGCGCTCAAGATAAATATAAAAGTCACCCATATTTAGGATGTAGATGAAAGCATGACCTTGAGTGGAATTGTTCAAGGATAGTGTGTAGGGTGAGAAGAGAGAACGAAGGACATGAGTAGACACGGAATTCCAGCCAGCACAGGACCAGAGCCTGACAGACCTCAGTTTTTAACCTGGCTCTGCAATTCCAGAACTGTGCCACTTTATTCAATTTACAAAAACCTTCAGAGCTCAACTTTCTGCTGTGCTCAACAGCGCTAATAATAATATACCTCACAGAGTAGCTGTGACATTTCACTGGGAGACAAGGTACCATACCTAGAAGATAGGGAACATTTAATAAATATTGCTACAAATAATTATTTGTTATAATTACATCAGATAAAATGTGGCCAAAGAGGTCAACACTTAATAGGAAGAACATAGTCACCAAACTTCAGGAAGAAAAGAGTTTCAGGAAACGAGTGAGTGCCCAACAGTATACAATACTGCTCATAAAACAAGCAAAATGTTAAAAAATGCTGGTCAGTTTTGGCCACTGAGATTTTTGGTGACACCATCAAAAGCAGTACAGCATGAGTGGGGAGCATAAAAGCCAGAGGCTGTTGAGTAGGATGAGGACAAAGGAAGTAAGACAATGAAAATAGACCAGGTTTTAAATCAGGTTCAACCACGCTCTAGCTGTGTGATCTTGGAGAAATTACTTAACCCCTCCGTGCCTCATTCCTCATAAAGTGGAAGTAATGACAATCAAGTGTATATGACACTCTGGCCAATAATAGGTGAGTAACTACATGTTCCCTTTTTTTCATTGTCTCTTCTCTTTTCCCTGACAGTGACAATGCACAAAGGACCCAGACATTGTATTCGCTGCTGCCCCCCTGCTTCAGCACAAAGATGCACTGACAGTGTAAAAAGTAGGTACACTTGAAGGGAACATTAAGTAACTTACTTATAATTTGCATGTATATCCAGGTAATTACATAAATCATCATATCCTGTCAATGTTTTATTTTTCTCTTTCCTTAGATCGGGTTTCCTCACCCAGCAAGTGTTCTGGCATTGACTAAACGTAATTCCGCAGGGACCGGATAACACCACTCCACAGCGAAGCTACGAGCATGCTCACAGCCTTTACTCCAATTTAACTCCTGTTGACTTCAAAGGACCCTCTTCTGAGTTTGGCCATAAACTGCTGTGTTGCCCTAATGAGGAAGTATTTATAAGGTTTCTGGGTCCTGCTATTAAATGACCAGTCTGCTATTTCTCTTGCTCAAATGACCTCATTTTCTTAGAGCCAGAAAAGGGCTCAGTGGCCTCCTTTCCCTTCTTCAGTATCCTGCTCCGGGGAACTGAAAGCAAAAGAGTAAGAGGCTACATTTCCCCAACTCCAGAACAGAGTCTCAGAGTATTTGCTTCCTACCCAGTCTCCTTTTGAGGAAATGGAGAGCCTATTGTTCTCCTGCTGGTCAGGACAGAGTTAACATGGCCACTGAAGAAACAGCATAAAAGCTTTCCTCTCTCATGATGCTGGCTCGCCTACTCTTTGCTTGGATATCTATTTGCACGATCATAAATTCTGAACTCAGGAGGATAACCCCAGCCAAAGTCTACATGTGCCGGATACCATAATGTAAACTTCGTATGTTAGGAGAGGCTGGTAAATGGAACCAGTGAATGAAAACAGGGCCAGCTCCATGTTTGGGCCCCAGGATTTCCTCCTCTCTGTAAAACAAGGCCTCACCCCTCGATTCTAACTTTCTGACATGCCCATAAATAAAAGCACTTTTGGCTACCAATCCCCTTGAGATACCCAGATACAGCCTCCATTCCAGAGCAAAAGCTCAGGCTCTGCTCAAGAGTACAAAATGGCCAAGCCTGTGGCCGTTCTCCATCCTAACTGTGAGCAGACAGTATGCACAACAAAAAGCACAACAGAAAGGCTGTATTTCTGTGCTTCGCAGGCCCGTCCCCACTGCCTTCTCTCCTCTGGCACTGCCCTCATTTGAATGGGGAAGTGGTCCAGCTGATGGGCAGACCGGTTCAACACACATGAATCCAGTCCATGGAATCAGTGTCATAACAATTTGAGCCCTGATTCAGCTACAGAAATTCAGTGGAGTCATTCCGGCCCTCCTGTCTCCCACCTCACTGGGGTTGTGTCCAAGTTAGTGGCTATTAAGCAATACCAGTGCAGCCGGGGCAAACATGTGGACCTTGCTGTCCTCCACTTAGAGGAGCATCCCCTGAAGGGCACATCTCCCCTCCTGGTCCTTGGCCATTGGTCTACTTGAGGTAATGCTCAGACATCTCCATATTCATATGGCCACTGCTGCTTCAGCCCTGTTCTCTTAGCTTCATTTCTGTTATGATATTTGTGATTTCTTCAGCTATTTCCAGGCCCTGCTGAGGTCTCAGAGTTTCTGTAAAAATTACCTTTATAGACCTGTGCTGCCTCTTCATACTTCTGCCCAGGAAGCAGGGTTCGGGCACTCCGTGACCCCGCTAACTTCCACACTGTCATTCCTTCCCCTTGGAGCCCAGCATTCAGTTCTGTCGTTATTGCATAATGCCGCTCTATCATTCAGTATGAGTTTCGCTCAAGAGAGAAGGAAAAAACACACTCCTGGAGGCCACACATAGATGTCTCTGAGAGCAAGTAGTCTATGTTTCTCTAACACACTATCCCCAGGAACTGTCATATCTCACGGCATGCTCTCTTTTGCAACACAGGGTCTGAAACTGATTCCATGTTCTGTATCTTTGCAGCGAGAACTGAGATCTGCCTAATGCCCTGAGTGTAGGGTTTTCCATTGTTAGTTTCCATTTTTTAGGGACAGACAAACTTGAAAGGCTACACTCATTGGACATTCCACAAAATAAGAAAAAGAAATAAATGGAAATGTAACTGTGATAATTTTATTTCATTAGATATGAAGTATAGATCTTAATTTATTAATGTTTTGTTGGAGAAATGAGTTACTGAAAATCAGGTAGCCGGTATACATACATATACACACAGAAAAAATGTGGGTTCAGAATCTGGTCTTGCATTAGGACGAATACGAGAATCATATTCTTCGGCTCCAGAAAGTGAGCATGGCTCCTTTAGGGTTTCACTACGCATGGCTCCAAAGAAGTAGTGTTTGCACCTCTCGCCTCACCCCACACCAAGACCCCCAAGTCCATAAAAAATGAATGTCACCATCTGTTCTCTTCTCTGTGAAGACCACCTAACTCAGTTCATCCCTCTTTGACCAAATATTAAGCAATTAAGTGATTAGGACCTTGGTATAACAGGGATCGTAGTATTAAAAGAAAGCAAAACGTGTTCATTGCAAAAATATATGGAAAATTTTTTAAATATGGGGCGCCTGGGTGGCACAGTTGGCTAAGCCTCTGCCTTCAGCTCTGGTCATGATCTTAGGGTCCTGGGATCTAGCCCCACGTCTGGCTCCTTGCTCAGCAGGGAACCTGCTTCTTCCCTCCCCCTGCCCCTCCCCCTGCTATTCTCTCACTCTCTCTCTGTCAAATAAATAAAATATTTTAAAAAAGAAAAAAAATTTAAATATGAAAAGGACAATAAAAATCACTCGACCTTACAACCCAGGGATATCCACTCCTAATATTATGGGTTCTTCTAGTTTCATGTGGGAATATGTGTATTTATTTGTTTCCAAATATATTTAGTGAGATTGGAATTATACACTTTGGTTCCTTGCTTTACATGCTAGCATTTTGTCATGTGTATTTTGCATATTCTTCAATAAATGACATTTAATGTATGCTCCTCATACTGTACCTTTATAAAAAAATTCCAAACATTCCAGTTGCTGACACTGTTTCATGGTCACAAATAGTACTATAAGAATATTGTGATAATCATCCTTGTGCACAGCTTTCATTTTCTCTGTTTGAAAAATATCAGACAGTGAAAAAACTTGGACACTTTTAAGGAGTTTGACGTCCACTGGCAAATTTGGCCTCTGAAACAGTTTACCAATACTTTAGTGTTCAGCCCCATACAAACACTTGTTTTATTCTCTTTTCCCTCTAAATAGATGAAAATAATGCACAATAGTTTTACATTTATTTGATGACTAGTTAAGTGCAATAGGCTGTGTAATAACCCCCAAATATATCAGTTTTTAGTCCCTGAAGCTTGTAAATGTACCTTATTTGGAAACTGGATCTTCGCAGATGTGACTAAGTAGAGGATCTTGAGATGGACAGATTATCCTGGATTATTGAGGGGGTCTCAGATGCCATCACAAGCGTTCTTTGAAAGAAGAGGCAGAGGAAGCTTAGACACGCAGAAGAGGGGCAATGTGACCATATAGCCAGACACTGAGGACTGCTGGTGGCCATAAAAGCTGGAAGAAGCAGGGCATGGGTTCTCCCCTTGAGCCTCCAGAGGGAGCGTAGCCCTACTGCCACCATGATGTTGGCCCAGTGAAACCAATTTCATGTTTCTATACTCTAAAACTATGAGAGAATCATTTTTTGTTGTCTTAAGCACCCAAGCTTGTGGTGATTCATTACAAGACCCATAACAAACTAATGCACTAGGTTTGACTTATCTTCTTGTGTTTATTGACCACTCTATTTCTTCTTGTGTTGAAATGTTTATTTGTTGTCTCTTTCCATTTTTCTACTATGGAATTTATTTTTTTTCCTGGATTTTTCAAAATATTCATAGCTCTAAATTTATATGTTTGTATTTCTACATCTATACCTTTGTCTGTATATGTGGTGCAAATAGTTCCCCAATTTATCATAAACCTTTTAACTTCATTTATAGTTTTTTGGTAAATATGGGTTTTAATTATTTGATGTTTTAAAACTATCAATCTATTTCTCTGTAATTTCTTATTTTGCTGTTATGTGATATCAGATAGATGCCTATCAACATTTTCCTCCTGGTCATTGATGGTTGCATCTTTTTTTTTTTTAAAAGATTTTATTTTTTTATTTGACAGAGAGAGACACAGTGAGAGAGGAGCACAGGCAGGGGGAGTGGAGGGGGGAGAGGCAGGCTTCCCGCCGAGCGGGGAGCCCGATGCGGGGCTCGATCCCAGAACGCTGGGATCATGACCTGAGCCGAAGGCAGGCGCTTAACGACTGAGCCACCCAGGCGCCCCGATGGTTGCATCTTTTATATGTAGCTTTTTAATTCCTCTAAAACTTTCTCTGACAAATGATATGAGGCAGGTATCTGTTTTCTCCCATAGTTAGCCAATTGTTCCAGCACCATTTATTCAATAGTATCTCTATTTGCTGATTTAAAGTACTAACTTTATCATTTGATTCATTATACACTGTGGTCTGCTCCAGGGTCTTTCATTGTGTTCTTTTTTTTTTTAACTTTTAAAACTTTCCATTTATTTTTTTTTTCTATTTATTTATTTTTTTTATTCTTATGTTAATCCCCATACATTACATCATTAGTTCTAGATGAAGTGTTCCATGATTCATTGTTCGTGCACAACACCCAGTGCTCCATGCAGAACGTGCCCTCCTCAATACCCACCACCAGGCCAACCCATCCTCCCACCCCCCTCCCCTCTAGAACCCTCAGTTTGTTTTTCAGAGTC
>NW_027689335.1:0-361 GCF_054177405.1 Leptonychotes weddellii | reverse complement strand
TAGAGGGGGGAAAAAGATTGAGAAACAATGACTTAAATTACCCTTTCCATTTTGAAGTGGTAGAAATGACTTAACCATGACACTTGATACGTATATAAAAATTAAATGAGCCATTTAATTCTATATTAGGAGATAATCTAAGGGTTTAGCTGTTCATGAAATACTTAACTCTTTCCCTTTTAATAGAGGTGGAAATGGATGAGTCACCTTTTTTGTTATCCCTAAACTCAAATTAATACCAAGAGTTAAAAGATACGTTCTCATTGAGATATGTGATCTAAAAAATGGATATTTAATGTTAAATTTCTCCTGATTAGTAGAATCCATTCTTAGATTATCTAAGTTCTTTTTTTTTTTTTTT
>NW_027689334.1:0-361 GCF_054177405.1 Leptonychotes weddellii | reverse complement strand
AAAAAAAAAAATCAAAGGTCATCGATATCCTCTCCTTTCTGTTTAAAATTCCTTTATTGTCTCTACTCTCTTAAATTTCCCCAGTTGTAATTTTAGTAGTGGCAAGGTTTCTTTACTTCTCCAGGGAGAGAATTCCATAATCTAATCATTTTTGTGGTTTCCCTAAAATTTAACTTTAACTTCTCTGTGGTTTCTTCCATATTCAACCAAATATACACATTTTTATTATTATTTTCTTTATACCACTGTAAGTCACTCTTCCTCTGCCCCAGGATACCTAATATTTATACTGTTAGGATAAAGATCAGTAGCAGTTTTTGACATTTTCTCTGCAACGTTCCAAAGAATTCTTTTAGTCATC
>NW_027689333.1:0-361 GCF_054177405.1 Leptonychotes weddellii | reverse complement strand
AGTCTCTTCTCATGTTGCATAATTTTTCTTTCACTCTTTGCTCAGTTTCATTGCTTTCCATTACTTTGTCTTGTACATCATTAGTTTGTTCCTCTGATTCTTCCATCCTGCTTTTCATTGCATTAAGTGTGTTTCTAATCTCATTTATTTCACTTTTCATCTCCAACTGATTTTTTTTATTTTTTCTATTGTTTTTTTTTATTATGTTAATCACCATAACATCATTAGTTTTTGATGTAGTGTTCTATGATTCATTGTTTGTGTATAACACCCAGTGCTCCATGCAGAATGTGCCCTCTTTAATACCCATCACCAGGCTAACCCATTCCCCCACTCCCCTCCCCTCTAGAACCCTCAGTTT
>NW_027689332.1:0-361 GCF_054177405.1 Leptonychotes weddellii | reverse complement strand
GCGCCTGGGTGGCTCAGTTGGTTAAGCGACTGCCTTCGGCTCAGGTCACGATCCTGGAGTCCCTGGATCAAGTCCCGCATCGGGCTCCCTGCTCGGCAGGGAGTCTGCTTCTCCCTCTGACCCTCCCCCCTCTCATGTGCTCTCTCTCATTCTCTCTCTCTCAAATAAATAAATAAAATCTTTAAAAAAAAAAAAAAAAGAAAATATTAGCAATAGATTTATAATGTATTTTTGGTCTTTTTTGGTTTAAGTTCCCTTGATTTTAATAAATTGGCTAAAAAGTTTAAAATTATGAACCAGAGGCAGTTATTTTGTGCTGTTTTGGCTCTTAATCCTTAAGAGGGCATGGAATTGTCTAGAA
>NW_027689331.1:0-361 GCF_054177405.1 Leptonychotes weddellii | reverse complement strand
GGGGAGCCTGCTTCTCCCTCTGCTTCCTGCTCCCCCTAGTTGTGCTTTCTCTCTGACAAATAAATAAATAAAATTTTACAAAATAATAAATAAAATAAAATAAATAAAATAAAATAAAATAAATAAAATAAAATAAAGTTGGGGCACCTGGGTGGCTCAGTCGTTAAGCGTCTGCCTTCGGCTCAGGTCATGATCCCAGGGTCCTGGGATCGAGCCCTGCATCGGGCTCCTTGCTCTGCAGGAAGCCTGCTTCTCCCTCTCCCACTCCCCTTGCTTGTGTTCCCTCTCTCACTGTGTCTCTCTCTGTCAAAAAAAATGAATAAAATCTTTAAAAAAATAAAATAAAATAAAGCTGACTCCA
>NW_027689330.1:0-361 GCF_054177405.1 Leptonychotes weddellii | reverse complement strand
TGTACTGTTAGTTGATTCAGTGGCATAACGAAGGCATCGGAAATCTAGGTCCATTCCCTTTTCCTTTATGCTGCGTTCAGCATGTTGTTTCTTTTCTCTTCATGGTCATGAGTTGGCTGAACCAGCTCCACAAATAGCATTTTCAAACAATAGGGTCTGCAGGCAGTAGCAAGGAGTTTTGTTTTTGTTTTTTTTTTTTTGTCTTATGTCACTTTTTAGAGAGAGGAGTCTCCTGAAGTTTTCAGGCATCAACTCTTGTCCCATTGGCCAGAATTGTATCTCTTGCCCTTGCCAATCTCTTGCTGAGAGGAAAACGGTCTTAAAACAGTTGCAATTATATGTCAACCACCAGGATTCTCTT
>NW_027689329.1:0-361 GCF_054177405.1 Leptonychotes weddellii | reverse complement strand
TTAAGAGGTTCACTACTTCTCTGCTTCCTACCTTCCCCAACTTCTTACCCAAATGCCAGCAGCTGTGACGAGTCTCTGGGACAGAGCAGAAATAATACGGGGATTGTGGTTAGGGCCCAACACATGTATCAGTCTAGGAATAGGCATCAAAGCGAAGTCCTTGTTACTACAAAGAAGGTGGTGAGAGATCATTTCTTATTCATAATGGGTGGTGGTGTGGGTGGCAATGAAGCATGGGCTATTGGTTTTTTTTTTTTTTAAAGATTTTATTTATTTATTTGAGAGAGCGAGAATGAGAGAGAGCACATGAGAGGGGGGAGGGTCAGAGGGAGAAGCAGACCCCCCGCCGAGCAGGGAGCCC
>NW_027689328.1:0-361 GCF_054177405.1 Leptonychotes weddellii | reverse complement strand
TCGCAAATTTGGGAGCTGGGGTAATATGTAAATATTTAAGATTGTTGGTGAAAAGAAACAATAGGCCCAAATTGGAGCCACTTGTGTTAAGCTCCACCAAGAGACAAAACCTAACCTAATTGTAGTTTCAGCCTCTCCTAGGAGTGGAATTTAAAACCAGTCAGTCTGAAATTTCCTGATTAGCACTAGGGATTCCATCTGCATGATAGGACCTCCCTACCCTTCCCCCTAAGGGAAGGTGACCTTTCCTGAAACAATCCTTTCTTTTCTTTTGTAGTAACTTCCTTTTCCCACCCTGTTTCTTCCTGTAGAAGCCTTCTGTGTGTACAACTCTTCTGAGCACCTTCTTTAGAGGGGATGC
>NW_027689327.1:0-361 GCF_054177405.1 Leptonychotes weddellii | reverse complement strand
GCTGAAGGCAGACACTTAACCAACTGAGCCACCCAGGTACCCCTTAGTAATTTTAATATTACTCAGAGAAAACACACAAAATGGGTACATGGTCCCTTAACTTACACATCTGCCACTTAAACTTGGAGAAAAAAAAATTCTATGAATTGTGAGGTGAATTAATTAATTTGTTAAGAACAAGTATTTCTAATTTGTCTTTACATTATGTAAACTGTTATCTAAGCAGATAGCAATGCAGACCATAACAGCCGCAGATGATTCTTTGTATTTGGCTCAAAATCTGACTATGCCGCATCATACACTTTGTCTTTCAGACAATGCATCCTTACTACAAAGACATGTTTCATTTTTAACCAGGTAA
>NW_027689326.1:0-361 GCF_054177405.1 Leptonychotes weddellii | reverse complement strand
AATCATCAAGATGGTGTTAGAACGGTCATGGTCATGAAGGACAGCGGGAGAGGGAGCAGGAGTTCGGAGCCCAGCAAAGCCCTGCCCCCGGGAAAGGAGAGGGTGAAGGAAGGATGGTTGGCTCAGAAGATCCTCTGCCTGCAGGGCATCGCTGAAGGTCCACCCCACCCAGCGGAGACCTCTGGTACAGAGATCGCCTGGCAGTGAGTCCTGCAGTGGGCAGGACAGGTTCTAGGACTGTTGTTTGGCTCGGTCATTACCTGGGAGCTTCCTGGAGAGAGCAGAACTTTAATTCAAATGTTGTGGTGGATCCCATGGTGTGGCTTTGGGAGCATCAGCGGGCTTGCGTTCCTGCAGCTGG
>NW_027689325.1:0-6973 GCF_054177405.1 Leptonychotes weddellii | reverse complement strand
AAAAAAAAACTGAGCAAGGTACAAATAAGAAGAAATCCATTCATTGTTAATGGATCAGAATTAATACTGTTACAATGTCCACACTACCTGGGGCACCTCGGTGGCTTAGCTGGTTAAAGGGTTCCCCTTTGTCCACAACCTCTCCAACATTTGTTGTTTCTTTCCCTGTCCATTTTTGCCATTCTAACTGGTGTAAAGTGGTATCTCCTTGTGGTTTTGATTTGGATTTCCCTGATGGCTAATGATGATGAACATTTTTTCATGTGTCTGTTAGCCATTTGTATGTCTTCTTCAGAAGTGTCTTTTCATATCTTCTGCCCACTCTGACTCTTGGTTTCAGCTGGGGTCACGATCCCGGGGTCGTGAGATCAAGCCCCCTGTCAGGTCCCGCATTCAGCAGAGTCTGCTTGAGATTCTTTTCATCTAGCCCTCCCCCATATGCACTCTCTCTCTCCCTAAAATAAATAAATCTTAAAAAAAAAAAAAAGCCCAAAGCAATCTGTAGATTCAATGCAATCCCTATCAAACGATGGACTCCGAAAAACAAACTGAGGGTTCCAGAGGGGAGGGGGGTGGTAGGATGGGTTAGCCTGGTGATGGGTATTAAAGAGGGCACGTTCTGCATGGAGCAATGGGTGTTATATGCAAACAATGAATCATGGAACACTACATCAAAAACTAATGATGTAATGTATGGTGATTAACATAATAAAAAAAATCCCAATGCCATTTTGCTTGAAAAAAAGAATATCTATATATACATATATATAGATATATCTCCACAAAAGAACACACATTGCCATAGCAACCTTGGGAATGAAGAACAAAGCTGGAGGCTTACACTTTCTGATTTTTTTTAAAGATATTTTAAATTTATTTATTAGAGAGAGAGAGTGAGAGAGAGAGCGCAAGAGGGGGTAGGGTTAGAGGGAGAAGCAGACTCCCCGCCGATCAGGGAGCCCGATGTGGGACTCGATCCCGGGACTCCGGGATCATGACCTGAGCCGAAGGCAGTCACTTAACCAACTGAGCCACCCAGGCGCCCACACTTTCTGATTTCAAATTCTACTACAAAGCTGTTGTAATTCACAAAGTATGGTATGGCATCAAAACAGGCACACAGACAAATGGAACAGAATGAAGAGACAGAAGCAAGCACTTGCATATACAGTCAACTAATATTTGATGAGGGAACCAAGAATACTCAATGGAGAAAGAACAGTCTCCTCAATAAATGGTTCTGAGAATACTGGATAACGACATGCCGAAAAATGAAATCGGAACCCTATCCTACACTATTCACAAAAATTAACTCAAAAGGGCACCTGCATGGCTCAGTTGGTTAAGCATCTGCCTTCCACTCAGGTCATGATCCTGGAATCCCAGGATTAAGTCCCATATCAGGCTCCCTGCTCAGCAGGGAGTCTGCTTCTCCCTGACCTTCTTCACTCTCGCACACTCTTGTCACGCACACACGCTAATAAATAAATAAAATGTTTAAAAAAAATTAAAAAAAACCTCAAAATATATTAAAGATGTAAACATAAGACCTGGAACTGTAAAACTCCTGCAAGAAAATATAAGGATAAAGCTCCTTTACATTGGCTGTGGCTGCATATGAATACAAAAGCACAAGCAACTAAAGCAAAAATATAAGCATGACTACATCAAACTAAAAAGCTTGTGCACAGTGAAAGAAACAAAATAAAAAAGTAACATATGGAAGAGAATATTTGGAAAACACATCAGAAAAGGATTATCCAAAATATATAAGGAACTCATACAACTCAAGAGCATAAACCAAAGAATTTGGCTAAAAAATGGTCCGAGGAACTGAATAGACATGTTCCAATTCAGACACATAAATTGCCAACATACGTATATGGAAAAATGCTGAACAATACAAACCATCAAGAAAATGCAAATGAGGGACAACTGGCTGGTTCAGTTGGTAGAGCATGCAACTTGATCTCAGGATCATGAGTTTGAGCCTGGCGTTGGGTGGATAGCTTAAATTTTTTTAAAAGATGCAGATGAAAACCACAGTGAGATATCACTTCATGCATGACAGAATGGTTACCTTCAAAAAGACAAGAGATTACAAGTGTGGAGGAGGTTGGGGAGAAAATGGAAATGTGCACTGTTAGCAAGAATGCAAATTGCTGCAGCCACCGTGGAAAATAATATGGAGGCTTTCTAAAGCATAAAAATACAATTACCATATTATTCCACAACCCTACTTCTGGGTATATATCCAATGAAAATGTCAAGATTTCAAAATGATCTCTGCACCACCATGTTCACTGCAGCATTATTTACAATAGCCAAGACATGGAAACAATCTAAGTATCTATCTATGCATGAATGGTTAAAGAAGATTTAGAATACACACAGACACACAGGAACATTATTCTGCCATGAGAAAGAAAGAAATCCTGTCATTTGCAACCACATGGATGGAACTTGAGGGCATTGTTCTAAATGAAATAACTCAAGAAACATACATACGATATCACTTATACATGGAATATTAAAAAAAACAAACAAAAAACCCAAACTCACAGAAACAGATTCATTGACATTGGCCAAATCACACTACCATAGTTTTTTCCATCTATAATATAGCAATAATAGTATAATCTATGTTTCAGGGCCATGACGAGAACCAAATTAGCTAATATATGTAAGACAGGGTTGTGGTGATGACACAGACAAGACCACTATGGCATGTGCCTTGAGTGTAGGGTTTTGGCTTGGCTTACCCATACAGAATTTGAGTGGACCCTTCTATGATCTTACTGGACCAGAGTCAGTCCTCAGACTTAAAGCTGAAAACTGAAGAAAACCAACCCAGTCCACAATTAATCCCACGTAGACATCTGGATAGTCACTCTCAGCATCCAGGTTAACCAAAGTACTTGTATACCACCTGTCTGTAGCTATATGGGTCTACACTCTGACTGGAGAAGACAACAATAAATGTGCCCCTAGGCACTGGTTCTCAAAGTATAATCTCTTGACCAGCATGAGTAGCATTACCCTGGACTCTTAAAAAGGAGAATTTCTGGCACAATGCAGGACTACTTCAAAGAGTAAACTGCAGAGGTGCCCAGAAATCATGTCTGCTTCTCCCTCTGACCCTCTCCCTTCTTGCGTGCTGTCATGCGTGTGCGCTAATAAATAAATAAAATCTTAAAAAAAAATTTTAGGGGCGCCTGGGTGGCTCAGTCGTTAAGCCTCTGCCTTCGGCTCAGGTCATGATCCCAGGGTCCTGGGATCGAGCCTCACATCAGGCTCCCTGATCAGCAGGGAGTCTGCTTCTCCCTCTCCCACTCCCCCTGCTTGTGTTCCTTCTCTCGCTGTGTCTCTCTGTCAAATAAATAAAAAAATGTTTAAAAAATTTTTTAAAAAGACCTCAAAATATATTAAAGATGTAAACATAAGACCTGGAACTGTAAAACTCCTGGAAGAATATATAGGGATAAAGCTCCTTTACATTGGTTGTGGCTGCATATGAATACAAAAGCACAAGCAACTAAAGCAAAAATATAAGCATGATTACATCAAACTAAAAAGCTTGTGCACAGTGAAAGAAACAACAAAATAAAAAGGTAACATATGGAATGGAAGAAAACATTTGCAAAACACAATCCAGAGGTTGTTGCAGGCTCAGTTTGAGAACCACAGCTCTAAGTCAGAAGTCATCCCTAAATCAGCATCAGATAAATTACACCGGGAACAAATCTTACACATGCATCCTCACTTGCGTTATGACACAAAATTCAAAAACATCTTTTTTTTTTTTAAGTAGGCTCCATGCCCAGCATGGAGCCCAACACAGGACTTGAACTCATGAACTGGAGATCATGACCTGAGCTGAGATCAAGAGTCAAATACTTAACCAACTGAGCCACTGAGTTGCCTCCAAAACATCTATTTTATGATTTAAAATATTCTGACTCATATAAGAGGAAATACAAACAAACAACAAATCCTCTAGTGCAAAAAGGGAAAGAGACTTCCATTTTCTCCTTTATGAAAAAAATTTAATAAAATGTGTAATTTAAGCTTTCTGTCTCTGCTCCTTTGAGATGTATGTAAATCATTTTAAAAGTTAAATAAGCATGACTGGGGATGGGGGCGGGGATCCAGGCCACCATTGCCTGCTCTGTCCATGCCCACTTGCACAGCTCCTTCCTCCCTCTTCTTCCAGCTGCTTGCATTTCCTGCTGCTCTGGCTCTCCTGGCCCCTAAATGTTCTTCCCAAGCTTTTCTCTCTTAAGCAGGTGATACAGGTGCAGTCAGGGGACAGACTGTCATGCTCCTTCTCTCTCAGCTGCCTGCTCTCCTGGCTCAGCAGCAGATTCAAAGGGCCACAATTCTTTCCCACCCACCTCACTCATCCTTTTTTCCCTTAAATATGTCCCCCTCCAGGGGAACAACCCAGTGCTTAGGTTGTTCTCCTTTTCTCCTCTGAACAGCTCTGTACTGACCCTCATGTGAAGAAAACAGCAGATACCTCCCTCCCATTCAACCTCCTGTGGTTCCTCCCACCACCAGCCACTGAAATAAATTCCTTGGGGGAACTGGTGCTTTGTCATCATGAAGGACTTTCCACACAGACTCCTGGGCACTGATGAGGCCATGTATGTAGGATGTTAAAAGTGTATGTGCATGTTTCATTGAAGAATGACAATGAAAAAGGCTCCTGAACTCATCTTTTCCCACAGACATACTGAATCTACAGCTACACATGGAACAACTCCCTCTGAAAGAGTTCCAGAAACTAGTTGAGTGATATCTACACATCAAATAAACGAGAAAATACTCACATTAAAATGGGATTGGGCATGCCCTCCACTATGTGGAGACAGAACAAAGAAGGTAGCTTAGACAATCACGAAAATTTGAAAAAACAAGTAATAAAAAAGCTTTTGTGTCTTACGCAAAAAGAAAAACAAAAATCGCCGAACATTTGAGAGACAATCAAGAGCTTGGGTAGAGTTGAACAATAAGATTATTCTCCTGAGGGCGCCTGGGTGGCTCAGTTGGTTAGGCGACTGCCTTCGGCTCGGGTCATGATCCTGGGGTCCCGGGATCGAGTCCCGCATCGGGCTCCCTGCTCAGCGGGGAGTCTGCTTCTCCCTCTGACCCTCCCCCCTCTCATGTACTCTCTCTCATTCTCGCTCTCTCAAATAAATAAATAAAAATCTTTAAAAAAAAGAGTATTCTCCTGAGACCACTCCATCAAGACTGGGAGGGTAGCTGTTTTACCTAATGCATAAACAACAACACAGGCAAAGAAAATGAAGAGACAGAGAAATGTTACAAAGGACATGATAAAACCCCAAAAACAAACTATCATGAAATAGAGATAGTTCCAAATAATGTTCATAAATATGTTCACCAAGGTAAGGAAAACAATGCCTGAACTAAGTGAGAATTTTTTTTTTTTTAAGATTTTATTTATTCATTTGAGAGAGAGGGAGAGAGAGAGAGACAGAGCCCAAGCAGGGGGAGAGGCAGAAGGAGAGGGAGAAACAGACTCCCCACTGAGCTGGGAACCAGATGCAGGGCTCAATCCCAGGACCTGGAGATCATGACCTGAGCCGAAGGGAGACACTCAACCATCTGAGCCACCCAGGCGCCTCTAAGTGAGAATGTGAACAACAGACTAAAAATGAAGGGAAGTTCCAAGCAAAAATCACAGAGATAAAGAATACAATAACTAATAGGAAAAGTTCAACGGAGGGGTCCTAACAGACTAGAGCAAGCAGAAGAAAGGATCAATGAACTTGAAGGCAGGGCAGAAGAATTCAACCAGAGAAGCAAAAAGGAAAAAGCATGAAACACAGTGAGGCTAGCTTAAGGAATTTATGGAATACCATCAAGGGGACCAGTATATGCATTACAGGCATCCAGGAAGGAAAAGAAAAATGGATATGAAGCTTTCTCAAAGAAATAATGGCTGAAAACTTACCTACTCTGGGGAAAGAAATAGACGTCCATTCCAGAAAGTCTGGAGAGGTTCCAAGAAGATGAATCCAAAGAGACCCACATTGATACATATTATAATTGTCAAAATTAAGGAAAAGGAGAGCAAGAGAAAAGCAGCTTGCTACATACAAGGAAACCCCCATGAGACTACTAGGTTTTCAACAGAAATTTCACAGGCCAGAAATAGGTAGCATAATATAATCAAACTGCTGAACAAATGAACAAAACTGCAAACCAAGAATCTTCTACCCAGAAAAACTGTCCTTCAAAATTGAAGGAGACATAATGAGTTTTCCATACAAGAAGAAATTGAAGGAGTTCATCGGTACTAAACTGGCTTTAAAGGAATGTTAAAGGCACTTCAAGTTGAAACAAAAGGATGTTAGTCAGTACAGTAAAACTTAGGAAAATATAAATCTCACTGGTAAAGATAAAGCTAAATTCAGAAGACTCTAATATGTTGGCAGGTAAATCACAAACTCTAGCATAAAAGAAAAAAGACAAATTTCTGTAACTAGAACTATACTGATTTGTAAATTGATACACAAGGTAAAAAGATGTAAACTGTGACATCAAAAGCAAAATGTAGGGGGGAACAGAATGCAAAGCTTTAGTACGCTTTCAAAGTTGTTATCAGCTTAAGATAGGTTGTTATGTTAATATAAGATGTTTTGGCTTAATATAGACTACAACATAGCTAATATAGACTGCAGAAGATGTTACATATAAACTGATTGGGAACCCCAAATCAAAAAACAGTCATAGATATGCAAAAAATAAAGAGTAAAGAATCCAGGGGTGCCTGGGTGGCTCAGTCATTAAGCATCTGCCTTTGGCGCAGGTCATGATCCCAGGGTCCTGGGATTCAGCCCCGCATCGGGCTCCCTGCTCCGCGGGAAGTCTGCTTTTACCTTTCCCACTCCCCCTGCTTGTGTTCCCTCTCTCACTGTGTCTTTCTCTGTCAAAAAAAAAAAAA